>NC_053024.1:344494018-344557208 GCF_003073215.2 Triticum urartu | reverse complement strand
GCATAACAGCAGCAAACACGTAACAGTAGCTGTAGAAACAGACATGAACAGAAGATGTTGGACGTACTGATCGTTAGCTATTAAGGGTGCGACAGTGTTGATGACGATGTTGGCGACGATCTGCTGCTGACGGCGATGAATACGACGATGAGTAGCACCGCCCGACTTGGACGGAAGACGACCCGTGATGACGAATTTGAGCAGTCGCGCACAGCGCTTCCCAAAAACCTAATTCGTCCTCTCCCGGTGCAGGATCGCAAAGACGAACGGTTTCGGAGACCTGCTCTCCCACGCGCCGATGCACGCCGGCGTTTGGGATGGAGTAGACTACGATGGCGGCGCAAGTTGTGAGATGAGGAAAAACCCTAGGTGTTTTTCGGTGTATCTCTGGCCGCAGCCGGTAGCTATATATATATTAGGACCAGAGGCGGTATTGTGTCGCGACCACAATCCCAAACCGACTCTGTTTCTAATTCGTATACTTACCGGACAAGAAATCAAAAACTTGTCTGCCAAGACATAAAAATAAAACGGCAAAAGGCGAGCGAGCGCGCGCGTGTGGTTTTCCCTTTATCTTCTCACACATCACTTAGAGTGGTAGAGAGAACCCACTATATAAAGAGGTCCAACTCTTCTTCAACTTCCAAGGTGGGACTAAACTTAGCACCACCACTTGCCATTTTACACATGGGCTTTGAGATTTCAGAAATTGCTATGGGCCTAGCCCATTAATTCTAACAGGTGAAACGTCCAATAGATAGTAGGGTAACCCAAAACCAAGAAGGGCCGGGCTCACGCACACTAACCAGTTGTATTCTGACGCCTGTCACCGGGCGTAGGGCGATACTCTCATTCTGTGGCAGGAAGTAATTACGTGTGGTCCGGCTACATATCAACGGGGAGCACGGCGCTCGCCCAGCACCCGCTATATATTGACCCTCTCTCAGGCAGACAAGTCCAGTACGCCATTGGTCAAAGTCCCCTTTCTTTCTTCGTCTCGCCGGCCGGCCACCTCCTAGTCCCAGGTGAGCCTTCGTCCCCCACTGGCCAGGAAGATGAACGGGTGGCATAGCACGCTGATGAATCAGCAGGTTGGCAGCGCCGGCCTTGGCGTTGGCGGCTCCGTCGGGATGCAGGATGTGGTGGGCCTTGCCGCCGCGGCCGATCCCCAGTTTGTGAGGCTGCGGGACATGGCCCGAGAGAAGATGTAAGCTCTTGCTGCTTTTCTCTGCTCCAACTGCGATTGCGTAGATTAGAGTATTTTGAGAAAAAACTGGAACTCTTAGTAGTCGTATCCTATTCGATGACCTACTCAACAGCAGTACCACGTTTATCACTCTATCATTCCCAACAAATATCATCAAAGGTGATCAATCGTGGACTACGTACCTGAAACTTCACAGGGGCTTGCATATAAATTTTGCATATTTAAGGGGTGCGGTTGAATCCCTGTAACAGTTACAAAAAGATATCTTCTACTCTATCAAAGCTAAAGATCTGAATCTGATATTAATTCACCGATTCAAGTTTTTGCTAACGTTGCAATTGCTGCCTATCTGGCAGCCGCGCCTCCGGGCGCTTGCGAGCCGGCTCGAGGAAATCTTGTTTAGAAAATACCCAAACAAGGTGTTCCTCTCTTTCCTTCTTTATTGGAGCTTTGGTTTTCAGGCAACCAAGTCCATTTCCGAGCAAGATATCAAATATTACCATTTAATTAACCATGTGTGTTTTTGATATCTCTTGTTGTTAGGGCAGATGAGGTACGGTAACATTACGAGGCGACCAATGCTGCCAACAATGATGTTTGCTATCAAGACCTACACGGCTCAGAACCGACAATACCGACAAAATCAACAATCGTTAAGACAGATAGCATCTTCCCCTAGCTATGGGGCGATGTGTAACATCCCAAATTTTCAATTTGGAATGTTATAAATAGGTTATTCATGCATATCATATTTTATTGCATTTTGTTTTGCGATCTTAGAAAATCCTAAGCAACTCAAGCACCCACGGAGAGAGTTGGGGATTTCATGATTTTCATATTTGAATTTTTTTTCAAATATTGAAACAAAGATCATTTTGGTGTTAATTATTTTTTCATCGAAAATATTTCATATTAAAATATATGAAAGGAGATAATATGACTTCTCCAAAATAAAAGAAATATTGAAGGAAAAATGTTAAAATCAAATAAATAATTTTATTTGGTTTTTATTGCTATTTTATTTTAAATTAGGAAAAATATACGTTTTTCAAAATTACATTAGAGGCTCAAATAAATGTTCACTTTATCTGTAATATTATTAGAGGACCGTCAAAATTTATCTCAGGATTTTTGGACTTCGTTTAGTATTTCATTTGTTAGTTTTTCCGCGTCAGGATTATTTAAAAAAAAGTCAACCGACCTATTGGGCCGTGCCCGATCTAGACTCGTCCGAGCTCAGGCTTTATAAGCCCAAGCCCGAGGCGCCCCGAGGCCCAACAGTCGCCGCCGCCCCAAACCATAACCCTAGCACCGCCCAGCCGCCGCCGCCACCACGTTGCCCCCCGCGCCGCCGCCCGCCGCCTCGCGGTAGTTAGCACCGCCGGTTTTCATCGGTTTTGGTTTCGGTAAAAACCCTAGATTGGTTTTATTTTTTGATCGTTTTTTGTTCGGTTTTCTCGGTTTAGTTAAATAGCGGGCATTCATCCGAACGTTCGTTTTAACAAACGCTGTTCGTCAGTTAGCCACAGACAGCGAATGTTCGTTCGTTAGCCTGTTCGTCTCGTTTTATTTTCCAGGGTTTTTTCGCGATTATTTTCGATCGCGATTTCTGCCCTGATCTTCGTTTTAGTTTATCTTTTCGCTCGTTTATCCAAATCAGGTGAAACAAGCGCCTAGATCTTCGTCTCGAAGCCCTTTTTCTGTTTAACCAATTTGAACAAGATTTTGGTACTGTAAAATTTTACTTTAGTCCAGATTAGTAAACGGATCTTGTTTCTTTCGTAGTCCAGATTAGTAATTTGAACAAGATTTGATTCTTTTTGCAAACCGGAGTTCTTCTGCTGAACTTTCAGGTTATATCTTCTTATTTGAGTTTTACCCGTGCATCTTTGCTTGAGTGCTTATGTATGCTATTGTTTATTTGCGATAGAATTCCCGCAGTGCGAAGCATGCTACTAAGAGTCACTAGGTTTTGCGAATCGTCGGCAAGGCAAGTAACACATTGATCATACTCTTTTCATACCCAGTTTTTATGCATTAGTTACAATCCTCAAACACTGCATGATTAGGATGTGTTTTACTTGTGGGTATTGGGAAGTAGATGATGAGGTAGAACCTATTACCTGTTCTATTATCAAACCTTGGGAGTTACTTCTACGTTATGCTTATATCGCCATGCTATGCTCGTAGACGTGGATTGAGTTTGAGTGTATCCATGATAAATGTGAGATTGTTAACTAATGGTACAACTTAAGGTGCCAACTTTGATACACATCTGGGTGGATTGTTGGTTTGGGCACCTGGGGTTATACCAGTGTTGTCCTAGGAGATCCCGGGGTTATACTGTGTGATCGTCCTATGGTACGCCACCCAGGCTCAAAGGGATCATAAGATTATTCAGGCTAGAAACTTCCGTGTGTAGCCATGATGACCCACAAGTATTGGGGATCTATCGTAGAACTTTCGATAAATAACAGTGTCGAACCCAACGAGGAGAAAAAGGAAATGATAAGCGGTTTTTAGCAAGGTATTCTCTGCAAGCACTAAAATTATCGGTAACAGATAGTTTTATGATAAGGTAATTTGTAACGAGTAGCAAGTAATAAATGTAAATAAGGTGCAGCAAGATGGCCCAATCCTTTTTGTAGCAAAGGACAAGCCTGGACAAACTCTTATATGAAGGAAAGCGCTCCCGAAGACACATGGGAATTATCGTCAAGCTAGTTTTCATCACGTTCATATTATTCGCGTTCGGTACTTTGATAATTTGATATGTGAGTGCACCGGTGCTTCGGTACTGTTCTTACTTGGACAAGCATCCCACTTATGATTAATCCCCATTGCAAGCATCCACAACTACAACATAAGTATTAAGGTAAACCTAACCATAACATGAAACATATGGATCCAAATCAGCCCCTTACGAAGCAACACATAAACTAGGGTTTAAGGTTCTGTCACTCTAGCAACCCATCATGTACTTATTACTTCCCGATGCCTCCCTCTAGGCCCAAACAATGGTGAAGTGTCATGTAGTCGACGTTCACATGACACCACTAGAGGGATGACAACATACATCTCATCAAAATATCGAACGAATACCAAATTCACATGACTACTAATAGCAAGACTTCTCCCATGTCCTTAGGAACAAATGTAACTACTCACAAAGCATATTCATGTTCATAATCAGAGGGGTATTAATATGCATAATGGATCTGAACATATGATCTTCCACCAAGTAAACCAACTAGCATCAACTACAAGGAGTAATCAACACTAGCTACTAGCAACCCACTGGTACCAACCTGAGGTTTGGATACAAGAGATGAACTAGGGTTTGAGATGAGATGGTGCTGGTGAATATTTTGATGGAGATTGACCCCCTCCCGATGAGAGGATCGTTGGTGATGATTTCCCCCTCCCGGAGGGAAATTTCCCCGGCAGAACAGCTCTGCCAGAGCCCTAGATTGGTTCCGCCTAGTGGCGGAGGAGTCTCGTCCCGTGAGTTGGATTATGATTTTTTCCTCGGGGAAAGACCTCATATAGCAGAAGATGGGCATTGGAGGGCCACCAGGGGGCCCATGAGGCAGGCGGGCGCGCCCCCCACCCTCGTGGCTGATGGGTGGCCCCCCTCTGGTACTTCTTGCACCCAATATTTTATATATATTCTGAAAAGTGCTCCCGTGGAGTTTCAGGACTTTTGGAGATGTGCAGAATAGGTCTCTAATATTTGCTCCTTTTCCAGCCCAGAATTCCAGCTGCCGGCATTCCCCCTCTTCATGTAAACCTTGTAAAATAAGAGATAATAGGCATAAGTATTGTGACATAATGTGTAATAACAGCCCATAATGCAATAAATATTGACATAAAAGCATGATGTGAAATGGACGTATCAACTCCCCCAAGCTTAGACCTCGCTTGTCCTCAAGCGAAAGCCGAAATCAAAAAATATGTCCATGTGTTTAGAGATAGAGGTGTCCATAAAAATAAAATACGGACATGAGGGAATCATGATCATTCTTAGAACATCAATCTTTGTTTATGATCTCTTATGCTAAAGTAACAATTCAATCACAATTTCAAGTATGAATCATAAACTTCATTGAAAGCTAACAAACTCTAATCTCAGTCACCGAGGCAATTGCAATTTATCATAACATAGGAAAGAGTCAATATAAGAGCTTTTCAGCAAGTCCACATACTCAACTATCATTTAGTCTTTCACAGTTGCTAACACTCACGCAATATTTATGGGTATGGAGTTTTAATCGGTCACAGAGAAAGATAGGGGCTTATAGTATTGCCTCCCAAGGTTTTACCTCAAGGGTAATGTCAACAATAATAGCTCATACAAACTCACATCCAATTAGCTATATGTATCTGGAACTTTCCAACACATTGTGCTTGCCAAAAGATAAAATGTAAAAAGGAAAGGTGAAGATCACCATAACTCTTATATAAGATAGAAGATAAAAGTAAAAGATAGGCCCTTCGTAGAGGGAAGCAGAGATTGTCATGCGTTTTGTGGTTGGATGCAAAAAATCTTAATGCAAAAGAACGTAACTTTATATTGCCACTTGTGATATGGACCTTTATTATGCAGTCCGTCGCTTTTATTTCTTCCACATCACAAGATCGTATAAAGCTTATTTTCTCCACATTAATAAGTCATACATATTTAGAGAGCAATTTTTATTGCTTGGACCGATGACAACTTACTTGAAGGATCTTACTCAATCGAGTTTAGGGATATTTGGAGGCACAAGTAGTATCTCTACTTGGTGCAAAGAAATTGGCTAGCATGAGAGGGAAAAGCAATCTCAACATGTTGGATGATCCATGACATTATAATTTATCTCAGATGTAAGAAAACACAACCCATTACATTGTCTTCCTTGTCCAATGTCAACTCTTTAGCATGTCATACTTTAGTGAGTGCTTACAATCATAAAAGATGTCCAAGATAGTATATTTATATGTGAACCTCTCTTTCTTTATTACTTCCTATTAATTGCAACGATGACCAAAACTATGTTTGTCAACTCTGAACAACTTTTACTCCTCATACTCTTTATATGTGAGCTCATTACTGTCCATAAGATCCATATGATCTCTTTATTTCTTTTTATTTTATTCCCTCAAGATCATAGCAAAATAATCAAGCCCTTGACTCAACACTAATCTTATTATATAGCTCACGGACTCGATTACATAGGAAGATCATAAGGCAAATCTCACAACTAGATCATCCTAAAACTTTATTCTACTAGATCAAGATATTATCAAAAGGATCGAACTAAGAAATATGGTAAAGATAAAAGTGATGGTGGTACGATACCAGGGCACTCCCCCAAGCTTGGCAGTTGCCAAGGGGAGTGCCCATACCCGAGGCTTAGTTCTTGTTTGTTGGTGAAGAAGAAGATGGTTTTGTTGATGGTGTAGGATTCTTCCTTAATTTGTGCTTGAGGACAAAATTTTGATCCCTCAGGTCATCGATCTCCTGCTCCAGGTTTAATATCTTTTTGCATAATTCGTGCTTGTTTTCCTGCAAGCACTAGTGCAGAACCGGGCAATAGCACCGGTTCGTAAGGCCCTTTAGTGCCGGTTCCATAACCAGCACTAAAGTGTGGTCACTAAAGGCCCCCCCCCTTTAGTACCAGTTCAGCACGAACCGGTGCTAAAGGGCAACCACGTGGCACGAGCCAGCCCCGGGGGCCGGGAGCCCTTTAGTACCGGTTGGTAACACCAACCGGTACTAAAATGTTTGGGTGGTTTTTGGTTTTATGATTTGTTTTTCACTTAATTTTGTGTTTTCCATTTTAATTCTTTTTCGTTTGCTGGTATTTTACGATACTACACATTGTACACGTTATGCATATATATAAATATAAATAGAATTTCTAGTAGAACCAATCATATATATATCATCAATGTCTCACAAACCACCATATTAATTCACACATACACACATGTATAGCTATATACAATTTCTCCTACATATGCATGTTGCCTTCGGAGACAGTGGCATTAGCCTAATTGGTGCCTTCGGAGCACGATGACAATTGGAAGTGGTTCATGACCTGGTCGATGGGGGCGGTAGCGGGTAATAGTATTCTCCCTTCGGATTTATGACCTGGTCGAGCAAAAATCCCGCTATTTCCTCTTGAAGTGCTTCTACGCACTCCGTTTCTAGGAGCTTGTCCCGCACCTCTTTGAACTGTTAAGAAGGAGATCAATATGCATGTGTATTAGTTGTGTGACTAGATATCGATAATGGTGTAAAAATTGTGAATAGTGTTCTGACAAGCGTACCCATTCCTGTCTTTGAGATCTGCTCCTTTCGGACGCCATCATGCGAATGTTCTCGCAAACGCAGAATGCACACAGATTAGTCCCCTACGCCTGCTTCAGGGCCTTTATTACGAGAATGGAATTTAATTTGATCAGATAATAATTAATCAAGCATGATAATTAAAGAGATGGCAGCTAGCTAGTACTACTTAATTACTTACCTTGGGTCGAAACCATTTCAGCTGTCGTTTCCATTCGCCTTCCATGACGCTGATGAACCTTGCCCAAGCCCTGCCCGCCGACAAAGAAAATGAATAAAGGGGTTATTAAATAGTTCATATCATGAAATGACGAACTAACTAGGCCGAGATATATAGTTAATAATGATTGAAATTACCTGTTGACTATCCCAAACAAGATGTTATAGTCACTATTTGCTTTGAGTAGTGAGTCCAGTATTTGAACTATTCCGGCGTCAACTTTAATGATACACAAGATCCAGTGAAATCTGCATGCACACACGTTTGCATGTCTTAATTAAGTGGGCATATGTAAGCAAAAACATGTAGCTAGCTAGTAGGCAAAAACAGAGAATTTGTAGTACAAGAAAGTGTGACTCATTGAAGTTGTAAGGAAGTAGTATATCTTCATTGTATTTGAGGCGCTTCAAGAACTCTAGCATGCTGTCCTCTACCTGCTTTTCATGATGCTTGTTTATTGTCCATGTGTATTCATTAACGGTGTTTGGGTCAATGAACCCAATGCCATAGCGTCCACCTTTTCTCATTTCATACATCTTCATCCTGCATAATACCACAGAAAAGAATATAGTGAGGATAATTACAGGTAATGATTGATCAAAAGGATCACTACAACTAGCTTGAGACTTAAATTACATAAAGAAATCACTTACAAACAATAGCAACTGATGATAGATTTGTCGAGTGCGTCTTGATTGTATAACTGAAACAGTTCAGAATACTCAACGGTCACAGGTTTCTCATGGTAGTAATGATCCTTCTTGACTTGCACCATGAGGGACTCTCGATCGGATCTCTTGGTAATGTCCATGTACCATTGATGTAATTCATACATTCTCGTTGGGAGCTTCTTGACCACTTCTGGCTTGACCAAAGGTTGGCCCCAGGCATATTTCCGTTTTATTTCCTCCTCTGTAAGCACAGGCATGTCCTCGATCTCGAGGAGTTGTCCAACAGTGATTTTGAGAGTTTCAGCCTGCATTATATGCTCCTGGGTTATTACCACATCGCCCACCTCGGGAACGTAAACTGTTTAGCCACAATAATATTGGGCGCGCGTACTGTCACGTGTTGTTGGCGACACAACAAGCGGGGGATCGATTGCGCCGCCTGTTCTCCCAGCTGGGCAACGGTTTTCCCGCATTTTTTGACAGTTGCTTGTTGTTTGCTCGAGCTCGAGCTTGCCTCCTTCTGTAGACGTTGTCGATGTAACTTCCTGATGTGGCGCTCATAGTCTGTGTCAACAGGCTTAGGAGCTGGTGGTTGAGCCATACGAATGAAGTGGTCAACTACTTCCACAGGCACTTTCTCCCTTGGCGGCGATGGCGGTTTCGGTCCAAAATGGGCGTCGACTTCTGCCCGCACTATGGCATTGGTTTGCTCCTCGGTCCTGTCGTAAACCCTCTCAGGAAGAGGAGTAGTGAGGTTTGGACCATATTTATATCGCTTGCCTCCGCCTGTACTTCCTGTACTATGACCTCGACTCGTACCGCTACGCACCATAGCTGCGGGGTGTCTCTTCTGCGATTGCTGAGGTGGCGGAGACGGCTGACGGTGCTGAGTTGGACGAGGAGGAGTGGCCTGAAGCTATGCCGGACTTGCAGTGGCCTGAGGTTGTGCCGGACTTGGAGGAGGAGTGGACGTCTGATGCTGTGTTGGACTTGGAGGAGGAGTGGCCTGACACTTTGCCGGACTTGGAGGAGGAGGAGTGGCCTCACGCGTTGGTGGACTTGGAGGAGCGGGAGTCTGCTGACTCGGTGGCAGACTTCGACGAGGAGTCGGGTGACGCGGTGTCGGTGGCCTTCGAAAGATGATGCAATCCTTTCTCCATAGGGTGATACGATGTTTGGCATCTCCGAGTGTGTGCTCCTCGTCACCTCCAGGAATGTCAAGCTCTAGCCCCGAATATTGGTCCACCACCTCATCAACCATGACACGAGCATAGCCTGTTGGAATCGGGTTGCAATGGAAGGTTGCATCGGGGGAATTTGTATAAGAAACACCGTCCGCCACCTTCAAGGATATGTTCTTAATTTTGAAGTGTAGCTCGCAGTTAGTGTTCTCCGCGATATCATCCACGGGGTATCTATCCAACATTGCGTCAAACGGGGCGAAACCCACGCTGCTTCTCGGCATGGATGGGGCGGTGGTATCCAATGCTGGATCATCCGCTAGCTGCTGCAGTTGCTGAGACCCCCTTTGCTGGCTAAGTGAGTCGATCTGCTCCTTCTGCCGCTGGAATTTGATTGCCAAGTACGCGTGTGCTGATTCTAGGCCTTGAAGGCATTCATAGTCGATCTTCCTCTGCTCCTCCTCCATCTTCCTCTTCTTCTCCTCCGCAATCTTCTTTCTCGCACGGGTTCTGTAGTCGGCGTTCCAGTCCGAAAACCCCTCATACCACGGAATAGCGCCCATGTCTCGTGTTCTTCCCGGGTGTTCAGGATTTCCCAGGGTACGCGTAAGCTCGTCGTTCTCTCTGTTGGGCTCGAACAACCCGGATCGAGCCTCTTCTATTGCAACAAGTAGCTTATCTTCGGCTCCGTCCAGACATGCCTTCTTGGAAACTTTGCCTGTCTTCGGGTCCAACTCCCCACATGTGCATAGAACCAAGTCCTGCACCTGGGGGGCCAGCTCAATGTTTCTGGAGTGACACTTGCATCCAACATCTCTTTCTCAGACTTATCCCACTTAGGCATTCCCACCGCATAGCCACCTGGCCCCAGCTTATGGAACTTATCCTTTTTTGTGGCATTGGCCTTGTTTATTCTTGACCGTTCCTTAGATAAATCTGAATCCTTGAATTTCACGAAATCGTCCCAATGAGCACTTTGATTCTCTAGTGTTCCCTTGAATACTGGAGTCTTCCTTCCTCCCTTGACGTACTTGTCCCATTCACGATTCTTGTGGTTCCTGAATGCAACCGCCATCTTCCTAAGAGCAGCGTCCTTGACTTTCTGCACATCTGCTTCTGTGAAATGATCTGGTAGGGTGAAATGTTCCATGAGAGTATCCCAAAGCAGACTTTTTTGTCTGTCATCGACAAAAGTAAGATCTGGACGTGGCTTTGCTGGCTTTCTCCATTCTTGAAGGGAGATCGGGAGTTGGTCCTTCACAAGAACTGTGCACTGACGAACGAACTTGTCCGCAATCTTCTTAGGCGCTAATGGTTCGCCATTACGTTTGATTGCCTCGATATTATACTTTACGCCCTCCTTCAACGTTTTGTTCGGGCCTCATTTCGTCCTTTTGCCTGAAGATTTGCTCGATCCGGATGGCTGAAAGAAGAAAGATCGATTCGTTAATATATCTTCAACTCATTTAAAACATGTGATGATCACCAGATGCCTGCTTATATAAATATATATACCTCTCCGGTGTTGTCATAATCGTAGTTCATGACTTCATCAATTCGGTCATCGCGATCGAATATCATATCACCCTCTCCGGTGTTGTTTAGAAATTCAGAGCCGTCTTAATCTTCTTCATTCTGATCATCATCTGGCCCGCGTATTATATCGAACATGGTCTGTTCTCCCTCTCTGTTGGTATTGTACGCCATAGCTTTTATTTAACTATGCCAAAAGAAATATAAAACAATTTAGTATTCAAATTACATCGTCTCGAATAATAGATATAATCTCGAATACATCATCTCGAATAATAGATATAATCTCGAATACATCGTCTCGAATAATAGATATAATCTCGAATACATCGTCTCGAATAATATATAATCTCGAATACATCGTCTTGAATATTATATATCGAGTACATCACTGGCTAGGTAGCTAATAAAGAACGAATACTACAGAAGAATCTAGGACACTCGCGGTTCCTACGGTGCGGGCGGTGGACACCCAAAGAGAAGGAACCCTCACAGGATCATAGCTGAAGTGAGATCCCTGAAGAAACTGCCAGGTATTGGAGAACCTGCCGCCCTCTAACGCAACCATGTAGCGATGGACGTGCTCGTCCTCCTCCCTGACACGGCGACGTACCACCTCCGGCGGGGCCGGCTCCCTCCGCACCAAAACTGGCCCACGCGAACGCCACCAAATGAGATCAGGGTCGACGACGGGACCCGGGGCCGGGTTCCTCATCAAGCGGCACGCCCCTCTAGGCAGCACCTCCCAGTGCCAGCCCGGCGGAGCCCAGTCCCGGACATGGGTCAGTCGGACGTCGTCGCGGACGGGTCGACGGCGAGGATGCGGGCCGGGCATCGTCGAGAACAAATACTAGCTATATGCCCGTAAAAAGTAACATTTTTTTAATGATTGGATTTTGATAACTAAAATTTCTAACATTTCTATATAACTAACATTTCTATAACATTTCAAATATTTCTAGAACTAAAAAAAAGAAAAATTTCTAACTTTTTTATAACTATTTCTATAACTAAAAAACAAAAAAATTTCTAACAATTCTAACTTTTTTATAACTATTTATATAACTAAAAACAGAAAAATTTCTAACAATTCTAACATTTCTAACTATTCTAACAATTCTAACATTTCTAACTATTTCTAAAAAACAGAAAAATTTCTAACAATTTCTAAAAAACAGAAAAATTTCTAACAATTCTAACTTTTTTATAACTATTTCTATAACTAAAAAACAGAAAAATTTCTAACAATTCTAACATTTCTAACTATTCTAACAATTCTAACATTTCTAACTATTCTAATAATTCTAACATTTCTAACTATTTCTAAAAACAGAAAAATTTCTAACAATTTCTAAAAAACAGAAAATTTCTAACTATTTGTATAATAAAAAACAAAAAATGTATGTGTGTGTGTGTGCGTGCGCTCACCGGCGAGGCGAGAGGCGGCGGGGGGCGGCGACGGGGACGGCGACGGGCGCGGCGACGACGGGGATGACGATGATGGGGACAGGGACGGGGCGGCGTTGACGGGGAGGGGGACGTACGGGCCGGGGCGGCGACGACGATGGGGATGTACGGGGCGGCGACAACGGGGACGACGCGGGACGGGCCGAGACGGGGCGGCGGTGACGACGGGGACGACGGGGACGGGGATGACGGGGCGGCGGTGACGACGGGGACGACGGGGACGGGGATGACGGGGCGGCGATGATGGGGGCGACGACGAGGGATGGAGACGTACGGGGGGCGCGGCGGGCGACAGTGCAGAGGAGAAGAAGCAGATGAGAAACTGAAATTTTCGTAAGTGTTGTTTATATAGGAGGGGCCTTTAGTACCGGTTGGAGCCACCAACCAGTACTAAAGGCCTGTTTTGGCCAGGCCAAGCGGCGGGAAGCGACCCCCTTTAGTACCGGGTGGTGGCTCCAACCGGTACTAAAGGCCCCCCTTTAGTACCGGTTGGTGCCACGAACCGGTACTAAAGGGGGTGCGCTGGCGCAGGTGCGGTGCGGCAAGTTTAGTCCCACCTCGCTAGCCGAGGGGCGACCGCACTGGTTTATAAACCCCCGTGCGGTAGCTCTCTCGAGCTCCTCTCCAAAGCAGGCCTACTGGGCTTACATGTTCTGTGCTGCCCTGTAGGCCTACTGGGCCTTTGCGGGCCTGCATCCTGGCCCAACAAAAGGTTGGGTTTCTAGTCGTATGCCGGCCGCTTTGGCCTAGTAGGCGGGTTTTTTTTGCTTTATTTATTTATGGGTTGTTTTTTTGTGTATTTAGAGTTTCTTTGTGAATATTTTTTGCTTTAGGTACAAAAAATTACAAACTTTCTGTTAGTGCCCGTAGTTTTCAAATTTGAATAGTTTAAATTTTGAATTATTTGAAATTAGTGTGAATCACTAGTTTGTGAATAATTTAACTTTAAAAATCAGTAAAGGCATGAAAGAATTTGTTTGCACATAAAATTTCTTCGCGTTTCAAATGCCAAAACACATAATTAACTACCCTAACTATTACAGAGATTCCCTTCTGGGTGTGAAACATAGAAGAAAGTGATGATAGTGAAGCCGATCACATCCCAGATATTTGGGTGTGAAACTTTTTCTTCGCGTGTGTCCCTTTGCGCCGTAACCATGGAAAATCTTCATCATTTAACAGGATGCCCGGGTCAATATTCACTGTGAATGGAGCAATTTCATCAAACTTTTCATAATCTTCTGACTTGTCTGTCTTGTCATCCACTCCCACAATGTTTCTCTTCCCAGAAAGAACTATGTGCCGCTTTGGCTCATCGTACGATGCATTCGCTTCCTTATCCTTTCTTTTTCTTGGCTTGGTAGACATGTCCTTCACATAGAAAACATGTGCCACATCATTGGGTAGGACGAATGGTTCGTTTGCATACTCAAGATTGTTGAGATCCACTGTTGTCATTCCGTACTGCAGGTCTTCCATTACCCTGCATCGTGTCATATTGACCCATTTGCACCGAAACAAAGGGACCTTCAAACCACGTCGATAGTCAAGTTCCCATATGTCCTGTATATAACCATAATATGTTTCCTTTCCCGTCTTGGTTTCTGCATCAAAGCGGACACCACTGTTTTGGTTGGTGCTCTTCTTATCTTGGGCAATCGTGTAAAATGTATTACCATTTATCTCGTACCCTTTGAAAGTCATTATATTCGAAGATGGTAACTGGGACAGCAAGTATAGGTCATCTTCAATAGAGGTGTCATGCATGGTACGTGTCTGCAACCAGCTGGCGAAACTCCTGGTTTGTTCACGTGTAATCCAGTCATCAGACCGCTCCGGGTGTTTGGAGCGTAGCAAATTCTTGTGTTCATCCATATACGGAGCCACCAAGGCGGAATTCTATAGAACTGTGTAGTGTGCTTCAGTGAGAGAATGTCCGTCCATACATATTATTTGTTCCCCTCCTAGCGTGCCTTTTCCATCCAGTCTGCCCTTATGCCGCGATTCAGGAACACCAATCGGCTTAAGGTCAGGAATAAAGTCAATACAAAACTCAATGACCTCCTCATTTTGACGGCCCTTGGAGATGCTTCCTTCTGGCCTAGCACGGTTATGAACATATTTCTTTCAGACTCCCATGAACCTCTCAAAGGGGAACATATTGTGTAGAAATACAGGACCCAAAACGTTAATCTCTTCGCATAGGTGAACTAGGACATGCGTCATGATGTTGAAGAAGGATGGTGGGAACACCAACTCGAAAATGACAAGACATTGCACCAAATCATTCTCTAACCTTGGTATGATTTCTGGATCGATTACCTTCTGAGAGATTGCATTGAGAAATGCACATAGCTTCACAATGGCTAATCGAACGTTTTCCAGTAGAAGCCCCCTCAATGCAACCGGAAGTAGTTGCGTCATAATCACGTGGCAGTCATGAGACTTTAGGTTCTGGAATTTTTGTCTCTGCCATGTTTATTATTCCCTTTATATTCGACGAGAAGCCAGACAGTACCTTAATACAGAGCAGGCATTCAAAGAAGATTTCCTTCTCTTCTTTGGTAAGAGCGTAGCTTGCATGACCCTGAGGTATGCCGTCTTTTCCGTGCATACGTTGCTGGTCCTCTCGTGCCTCAGGTGTATCTTTTGTCTTCCCATACACGCCCAAGAAGCCAAGCAGGGTCACACAAAGATTCTTCGTCACGTGCATCACGTCGATTGCGGAGCGGACCTCTAGGTCTTTCCAATAGGGCAGGTTCCAAAATATAGATTTCTTCTTCCACATGGGTGCGCGTCCATCAGCGTCATTCGGAACAGGTTGTCCACCAGGACCCTTTCCAAAGACCACCTTCAAATCCTTGACCATATCATGTACATCAGCACCAGTACGGTGGCGAGGCTTCGTCCGGTGATCCGCCTCACCTTTGAAATGCTTGCCTTTCTTTCTTACGGGATGCCTGCTCGGAAGAAATCGACGATGTCCCAGGTACACATTCATCTTACAATTAGCCAAATATATACTGTCGGTATCGTCCAAACAGTGCGTGCATGCGCGATATCCCTTGTTTGTCTGTCCTGAAAGGTTACTGAGAGCAGGCCAATCATTGATGGTCACGAACAGCAATGCCTTTAGGTCAAATTCTTCCCCCATGTGCTCATCCCACGCACGTACACCTGTTCCATTCCACAGTTGTAAGAGTTCTTCAACTAATGGCCTTAGGTACACGTCAATGTCGTTGCCGGGTTGCTTAGGGCCTTGGATGAGCACTGGCATCATAATGAACTTCTGCTTCATGCACAACCAAGGAGGAAGGTTATACAAACATAGAGTCACAGGCCAGGTGCTATGGTTGCTGCTCTGCTCCCCAAAAGGATTAATGCCATCTGCACTTAGACCAAACCATACGCTCCTTGCGTCATCTGCAAACTCCTTCCCGTACTTTCTTTCAATTTTTCTCCACTGCGACCCGTCAGTGGGTACTCTCAACTATCCGTCTTTCTTACGGTCTTCTCTGTGCCATCGCATCGCCTTGGCATGCTCTTTGTTTTGGAACAAACGTTTCAACCGTGGTATTATAGGAGCATACCACATCACCTTGGCAGGAATCTTCTTCCTGGGGCGCTCGCCCTCGATATCACCAGGGTCATCGCGGCTGATCTTATAGCGCAATGCACCACATACCGGGCAAGCGTTCAAATCCTCGTACTCACCGCGGTAGAGGATGCAATCATTAGGGCATGCATGTATCTTCTGCACCTCTAACCCTAGAGGGTAGACAGCCTTCTTTGCTTCGTACGTACTCTTGGGAAATTCGTTGTCCTTTGGAAGCATATCCTTTATCATTACCAGCAACTTTCCAAATCCCTTGTTAGATACACCATTCTCTGCCTTCCATTGCAGCAATTCCAGTGTGGTGCCCAGCTTTTTCTTGTCACCTACGCAATTCGGGTACAACAAATTTTTGTGACTCTCTAACATGCGCTGCAACTTCTTCTCCAAATCACTTGCGCAGTTTCTCTTTGCATCGGCAATGGCCCAACCTAGATCATCAACGAGCTCATCTGATGCCTCTTCTTCAGCTTCTTCCCGCATTGCCGGCACAGCTTCTTCCCGCATTACCGGCTCAGCTTCTTCCCCCATTGTTGTATCATCGTATTCAGGAAACCCATGGCCAGGATAGCTGTCGTCGTCCTCTTCTTCTTCATTGTCTTCCATCATAACCCCTCTTTCTCCGTGCTTGGTCCAAACATTATAGTGGGGCATGAAATTGCACTTAAACAGGTGGACGTGAATGGTTCTTGACGTAGAGTAATTGTGACCATTCTTACAGCGAGCACATGGACAAGGCATAAAACCATCTGCCTGCTTGTTTGCCTCAGCCGCAAGCAGAAAAGTATGCACGCCCTCAACAAACTGGGGAGAGCATCGGTCATCGTACATCCATTGCCGGCTCATCTTCATTACACAACACCAAATAGACCAAATTAATACAAGTTCATACATAAAGTTCATACAACACTTAAATGCAACAAACAAATAACTCTCTAGCTAAAGCATTTAAATGCAACAACAAATACGATCAAGATTGCAACTAAGGTAACAATGGATCCAACAGCATAATGATACCAAGCCTCACTATAGATGGCATATTTTCTAATCTTTCGAATCTTCAAGCGCATTTTCTCCATCTTGATCTTGTGATCATCGACGACATCCGCAACATGCAACTCCAATTCCATCTTCTCCCCCTCAATTCTTTTCAATTTTTCTTTCAAGTACTCATTTTCTCTTTCAACTAAATTTAACCTCTCGACAATAGGGTCGGTTGGAATTTCCGGTTCACATACCACCTAGAAAAAATTTCTATGTCAACTTGATGGGCATAATTTGTCATAAACACGAAATGCAACTAGTTTTAAAAGAGAATATATATACCACATCCGAATCATAACAAGGACGAGGGCCGACGGGGACGGATATCAAAACCATGGCACTATATGTATAACAAACAACGTATGGGTAAGATAATTATACGAGTAACTATATATCCAAATCACACAAACATCAAATTTTATATAAAATTTCATGAACAAGAGGCTCACCACAAGGTGGTGCCGGCGACGGGACGGTGCAGGCGATCGACGGTGGTTACGACGGAGATTTAGAAGGCACTAAGTAAACCACACCTACATATGCAAACTAAGTGTTATTTTTGACCTCAAATTGCATATAAATCAAATACTAGCACATATATATATCCTCCCAAATTACTAAACTCACAAATTAATCACTATATAAAGCATTGCAAGAGCTAATCTAGCAATGAGAGATGAAAGGACAAAGTTGCTAACCTTTGTGATCATTAGAATGGATGGGCTCCTTCAAATCTTGACAAATTTTGGGCAAAATGTGTGATGAGCTTGAGAGGAAGAGGGGAAGAACAGAGAGGAGAGGGGAAAGGGGAAGAACAGAGCGAGCTCGGGTGTGAAGGGTTTATGTAGGACGACCTTTAGTACCGGTTCGTGCCAAGAACCGGTACTAAAGGGGCTGGAGGGGCCCCAGTTTGACAACATCCTGCCACCACTCTCATTAGTACCGGTTCGTGGCACGAACCGGTGCTAAAGGTTCGCCATGAACCGGTACTAATGAAAGCGGCCCGGCTAGCCATTGGAACCGGCACTAATGTATACATTAGTGCCGGCTCAAATACAAACCAGCACTAATGTGCTTCACGTTTGACCCTTTTTCTACTTGTGAAGAGGCGAAAAGGGATAAACTCGATCTTAGGTTTCTTTGCTCTATCCGTGAGGCTTGACTTTTTGAACTCCACATGCATGTCCCCAGGTTGAGGTAATGGGAATTCATCTTCATCTGAGCTCGTCTCCTCCTTTCCCTTAGCTTCATAGTCTTCTTCTTCTTCCGTAGTCCAACCACAATGCTCCACATCCCCATAGACTTTAGGATCTGCAAGGTAATCAGCCACATAGCTTTCTCCTTCCGAATCATGGGATGAAATGTTGCTCAAATCTGCAGCAGGACAACTCAAAACAAAGACCAGAGATATTTGCCTGATACGGTGGTCAAAACCTTCAAGAGATTATATAATGAATTTTCACCGACTAAAAGAAGTATCGTGCAATAAAACGGAGTCCAGAGAGCACACGAGGTGCCCATGAGGCAGGGGGCGCGCCCTCCACCCTCGTGGACGCCTCGTGTCCTTTCCGGTCTGCTTCTTATTTTCCTATTCTCTTAAATATTGCAAAACAGAGAAAAATTGCCATTAGAACTGTTTTGGAGTCGGTTTACTTACCGTACCACGTACCTATTCCTTTTCAGAGTCTGAAATGTTCCGGAAAGTATCCCTTATGTATTACTCCAGGGTTACAGTTTCAATAATATTAGTTTCAACATTTATGGGATTACCTGAGATATAATGTTTGATTCTTTGACCGTTGACCACCTTCGGATTTGTGCCTTCGAAGTTGTTGATTTTTATGGCACCGAAACGAAATACCTCCTCGATGACGTAAGGGCCTTCCCATTTAGAGAGAAGTTTACCTGCAAAAAATATTAAACGAGAGTTGTATAGCAATACATAATCACCTACATTAAACTCACACTTTTGTATCCTTTTGTCATGCCATCTTTTAGCTTTTTATTTAAACAGCTTGGCATTTTCATAGGCTTGGGTTCTCCATTCATCAAGTGAGCTAATGTCAAATAACCTCTTCTCACCGGCAAGTTTGATGTCATAGTTGAAC
Organism: Triticum urartu; assembly: GCF_003073215.2. Lineage (NCBI taxonomy): Eukaryota > Viridiplantae > Streptophyta > Magnoliopsida > Poales > Poaceae > Triticum > Triticum urartu. The sequence continues at coordinate 344,537,830 of NC_053024.1, read as the reverse complement.
TCTTTAATAGCCCAATATGCCTTATGCTCTAATTCAAGAGGTAAGGGACATGCTTTTCCATAAACCATTTTATAAGGAGACATACCCATAGGATTTTTATATGCAGTTCTATAAGCATATAATGCATCATCAAGTTTCTTGGACCAATTCTTCCTAGATCTATTAACGGTATTTTGCAAAATTAATTCGAGCTCTCTATTACTCAATTCTACTTGACCACTAGACTGTGGATGATATGGAGATGCAATTCTATGATTAACATCATACTTAGTAAGCATTTTATGAAAGGCACCATGAATAAAATGTGAACCACCATCAGTCATTAAATATCTAGGGACTCCAAACCTTGGAAAAATAACTTCTTTAAGCATCTTATTAATAGAGGTGTTATGATCAGCACTACTAGTTGGAATAGCTTCTACCCACTTAGTAACGTAATCAACAGCAACTAAAATATGTGTATACCCATTAGAGGAAGGAAAAGGTCCCATATAATCAAAGCCCCAAACATCAAATGGTTCAATAACAAGTGAATAATTCATAGGCATTTCTTGACGTCTACTAATATTACCAATTCTTTGACATTCATCACAAGACAAGACAAACTTACGGGCATCCTTGAAGAGAGTAGGCCAATAAAAACCAGATTGCAATACCTTGTGTGCAGTTCTATCTCCAGCATGGTATCATCCATAGGTTTCGGAGTGACACTTGCATAGGATTTTTTTTGGTTCATGCTCAGGTACACAACATCTAATAACACCATCTACTCCTTCTTTATAAAGATGTGGGTCATCCCAAAAGTAATGCCTTAAATCATAGAAGAACTTTTTATTTTGCTGGTATGTGAAACTAGGTGGTATAAATTTAGCAACAATGTAATTAGCATAATCAGCATACCATGGAGCAGTACGAGAAGCATTTATGACATTTAATTGTTCATCAGGAAAGCTATCATCAATAGGTAGTGGGTCATCAAGAACATTCTCTAACCTAGACAAGTTGTCTGCAACGGGGTTCTCATCTCCCTTTCTATCAATAATATGCAAATCAAATTGTTGTAGCAGTAGAGCCCATCTAATAAGTCTAGGTTTAGCATATTTCTTTTCCATAAGATATTTAATAGCAGCATGATCAGTGTGAATAGTTAATTTAGAATCAACAATATAAGGTCTGAACTTATCACATGCAAATATAACTGCTAAAAATTCTTTTTCAGTAGTAGCATAATTTCTCTGTGCATTGTCTAGAGTTTTACTAGCATATTGAATAACATTTAATTTCTTATCAACTATTTGTCCTAGAACAGCCCCCTACAGCATAATCACTAGCATCACACATAATTTCAAAAGGGTAAATTCCAATCAGGTGGCTGAACAATAGGTGCAGAAATCAAAGCTTTCTTAAGTATTTCAAATGCTTCTACACAATCATAATCAAAGACAAAAGGAATATCTTTTTTTAATAGGTTAGTCAGAGGTCGAGAAATTTTTGAGAAGTCCTTAATGAACCTACTATAAAAGCCAGCATGACCAAGGAAACTTCTTATACCTTTGATGTCCTTGGGACACGGCATCTTTTCAATAGCATCAACTTTAGCTTTGTCAACTGCTACCTCTTGAGCACTGCGTTGATTTTCCCTTGAAGACGAAAGTGCTACCTCTTGAGCACTGCATTGGTTTTCCCCGAAGAGGAAGGGATGATGCAGCAAAGTAGCATAAGTATTTCCCTCAGTTTTTGAGAACCAAGGTATCAATCCAGTAGGAGGCTACGCGCGAGTCCCTCACACCTGCACAAAACAAATAAATCCTCGCAACCAACGCGATAAGGGGTTGTCAATACCTACACGGCCACTTACGAGAGTGAGATTTGATAGGTATGATAAGATAATATTTTTGGTATTTTTGTGATAAAGATGCAAAGTAAAATAAAAGCAAAGTAAAAAAGCAAAGGAAATAACTAAGTAGTAGGAGATTAATATGATGAAGATAGACCGGGGGCCATAGTTTCACTAGTGGCTTCTCTCGAGAGCATAAGTGTTCTACGGTGGGTGAACAAATTACTGTTGAGCAATTGACATAATTGAGCATAATTATGAGAATATCTAGGCATGATCATGTATATAGGCATCACGTCCGAGACAAGTAGACCGACTCCTGCCTGCATGTACTACTATTACTCCACTCATCGACCACTATCCAGCATGCATCTAGAGTATTAAGTTAATGAAAACAGAGTAACGCCTTAAGCAAGATGACATGATGTAGAGGGATAAACTCATGCAATATGATGAAAACCCCATCTTGTTATCCTTGATGGCAACAATACAATACGTGCCTTGCTGCCCCTACTGTCACTGGGAAAGGACACCGCAAGATTGAACCCAAAGCTAAGCACTTCTCCCATTGCAAGAAAGATCAATCTAGTAGGCCAAACCAAACTGATAATTCGAAGAGACTTGCAAAGATATCCAATCATACATAAAAGAATTTAGAGAAGATTCAAATATTGTTCATAGATAGACTTGATCATAAACCCACAATTCATCGTTCTCAACAAACACACCGGAAAAAGAAGATTACATCGAATAATTCTCCACAAGAGAGGGGGGGACCATTGTATTGAGATCCAAAAAGAGAGAAGAAGCCATCTAGCTACTAACTATGGACCCGTAGGTCTGAGGTGAACTACTCACACTTCATCGGAGGGGCTATGGGGTTGATGTAGAAGCCCTCTATGATCGATGCCCCCCTTCGGCGGAGCTCTGGAACAGGCCCCAAGATGGGATCTCATGGATACAGAAAGTTGCAGCGGTGGAATTAGGATTTTGGCTCCGTATCTAATCGTTTGGGGGTACGTAGGTATATATAGGAGGAAGGAGTACGTCGGTGGAGCAACAGGGGGCCCACGAGGGTGGAGGGCGCGCCCCCAACCTCGTGGCCTCCTCTTTGGTGTCTTGACGTAGGGTCCAAGTCTCCTGGGTCTTGTTCGTTGAGAAAATCATGTTCACGAAGGTTTCATTCCGTTTGGACTCCATTTGATATTCCTTTTCTTCGAAACCTAAAACAGGCAAAAAATAGCAATTCTGGGCTGGGCCTCTGGTTAATAGGTTAGTCCCAAAAATAATATAAAAGTGGATAATAAAGCCCAATAATGTCCAAAACAGTAGATAATATAGCATGGAGCAATCAAAAATTATAGATACGTTGGAGACATATCAAGCATCCCCAAGCTTAATTCCTGCTCGTCCCCGAGTAGGTAAATGAAAAAAACAAATTTTTTGATGCGGAGTGCTAGGTGGCATAATTTTTTATGTAATTCTTCTTAATTGTGGTATGAATATTCAGATCCGAAAGATTCAAGACAAAAGTTTATATTGACATAAAAATAATAATACTTCAAGCATACTAACAGAGCAATTATGTCTTCTCAAAATAACATGGCCAAAGAAAGTTTATCCCTACAAAATCATATAGTTTAGTCATGCTCCATTTTCTTCACACAAGAATGGTCTCATCATGCACAACCCCGATGATAATCCAAGCAATTGTTTCATACTTTAGTAATCTCAAACCTATAAACTTTCACGCAATATATGAGCGTGAGCCATGGACATAGCACTATGGGTGGAATAGAATATAATGAGGGGGGTTATCCGGAGAGGACAAAAAGGAGAAAGTCTCACATCAACAAGGCTAATCAATGGGCTATGGAGATGCCCACCGATTGATGTTAATGCAAGGAGTAGGGATTGCCATGCAACGGATGCACTAGAGCTATAAATGTATGAAAGCTCAACAAAAGAAACTAAGTGGGTGTGCATCCAACTTGCTTTCTCACGAAGACCTAGGGCACTTGAGGAGACCCATTGTTGGAATATACAAGCCAAGTTCTATAATGAAAATTCCCACTAGTATATGAAAGTTACAAAACAAGAGACTCTCTATCATGAAGATTACGGTGCTACTTTGAAGCACAAGTGTGGCAAAGGATAGTAACATTGTCCCTTCTCTCTTTTTTTGTTTGGCCTTTCTCTTTTTTTTGTACTTTCTCTCCTTTTTTTATAATTCCTCACTTGGGACAATGCTCTAGAAAATGATGATCATCACACTTCTATTTATTTACAACTCGATACTAGAACAAAGTATGACTCTATATAAATGCCTCCGGCGGTGTACCGGGATATGCAATGAACCAAAAGTGACATGTATGAAAGAATTATGAACGGTGGCTTTTCCACAAATACTATGTCAACTACATGATCATGCTAAGCAATATGACAATGATGAATATGTCATGATAAATGGAATGGTGGAAATTTGCATGGCAATATATCTCAGAATGGCTATGGAAATGCCATAATAGGTAGGTATGGTGGCTGTTTTGAGGAAGATATAAGGAGGTTTATGTGTGAAAGAGCATATCATATCATGGGGTTTGGATGCACCGGCAAAGTTTGCGCCAACTCTCAATGTGAGAAAGGGCAATGCACGGTACCGAAGAGGCTAGCAAGGATGGATGGGTGAGAGTGCGTATAATCCATGAACTCAACATTAGTCATAAAGAACTCACATACTTATTGCAAAAATCTACAAGTCATCAAAAACCTCGGCACTACGCGCATGCTCCTAGGGGGATAGATTGGTAGGAAAAGACCATCGCTCGTCCCCCGACCGCCACTCATAAGGAGGACAATCAAATAACACCTCATGTTTCAAATTTGTTACATAACGTTTACCATACGTGCATGTTACGGGACTTGCAAACTTCAACACAAGCATTTCTCAATTTCACAACTACTCAACTAGCACGACTTTGATATTATTACCTCCATATCTCAAAACAATCGTCAAGCATCAAACTTCTCTTAGTATTCAAAACACTCATAAGAAAATTTTACTAATCTTGAATACCTAGCATATTAGGATTTTAAGCAAATTACCATGCTATTTAAGACTCTAAAAATAATATAAGTGAAGCATGAGAGATCAATAGTTTCTATGAAACAAATCCACCACCATGCTCTAAAATATATAAGTGAAGTACTAGAGCAAAACTATATAACTCAAAAGATATAAGCGAAGCACATAGAGTATTCTAACAAATTCCAAATCATGTATGGCTCTCTCAAAAGGTGTGTACAGAAAGGATGATTGTGGTAAACTAAAAAGTAAAGACTCAAATCATACAAGACTCTCCAAGCAAAACACATATCATGTGGCGAATAAAAATATAGCTCCAAGTAAAGTTACCGATAGAAGTAGACGAAAGAGGGGATGCCTTCCGGGGCATCCCCAAGCTTTGGCTTTTAGGTGTCCTTAGATTATCTTGGGGGTGCCATGGGCATCCACAAGCTTAGGCTCTTGCCACTCCTTGTTCCATAATCCATCAAATGTTTACCCAAAACATGAAAACTTCACAACACAAAACTCAAAGTAGAAAATCTCGTGAGCTCCGTTAGCGAAAGAAAACAAAAGACCACCTCAAGTTACTATAATGAACTCATTCTTTATTTATATTGGTGTTAAAACTAGTGTATTCCAACTTATCTATGGTTTATAAACTATTTTACTAGCCATAGATTCATCAAAATAAGCAAACCACACACGAAAAACAGAATCTGTCAAAAACAGAATAGTCTGTAGTAATCTGTAGCTAGCACAAGATCTGGAACCCCAAAAATTCTAAAATAAATTGTTGGACGTGCGGAATTTATCTATTAATCATATGAAAAAGAATTAACTAAATAGCACTTTCCAAATAAAAATAGCAGCAGTTCTCGTGAGCGCTAAAGTTTCTGTTTTTTACAGCAAATGTAACAAGACTTTCCCCAAGTCTTTCCAATGGTTCTACTTGGCACAAACAGTAATTAAACACAAAAAACATAACGAAAATAGAGGCTAGATAAATTATTTATTATAAACAGCAGCAAAAAGTAAGGAATAAAAAATAAAATTAGGTTGCCTCCCAACAAGCGCTATTGTTTAACGCCCCTAGCTAGGCATAACAAGTAAGGATAGATGTAGGTATTGCCATCTTTGGTAGGCAATCCATAAGTGGCTCTCATGATTGATTCATAAGTTAATTTAATTTTCTTTCTAGGAAAGTGTTCCATGCCTTTCCTTAATGGAAATTGGAATCTAATATTTCCTTCCTTCATATCAATAATTGCACCAATCGTTCTAAGGAAAGGTCTACCAAGAATAATAGGACATGAAGGATTGCAATCTACGTCAAGAACAATAAAACTGACGGGCACATAATTCCTATTTGCAACAGTAAGAACATCATTAATTCTTCCCATAGGTTTCTTAATAGTGGAATCTGCAAGGTGCAAGTTTAGAGAGCAATCATCAAAATCATCGAAACCTAATAAATCACACAAAGCCTTTGGAATCGTGGAAACACTAGCACCCAAATCACATAAAGCATTGCATCCATGATCTTTAATTTTAATTTTAATAGTTGGTTCCCACTCATCATATAGTTTTCTAGGTATAGAAACTTCCAATTTAAGTTTTTCTTCATAAGATCGCATCAAGGCATCAACGATATGTTTAGTAAACGCTTTATTTGACTATAAGCGTGAGGAGAATTTAGCATGGATTGCAACAAGGAAATACAATCAATCAAAGAGCAATTTTCATAGTTAAATTCCTTGAAATCCATAATAGTGGGTTTAGCAACATCTAGGGTTTTAATTTCTTCAATCCCACTTTTATCAATTTTAGCATCAAGATCAAAAAATTCCGAATTCTTGGAACGTCTTCTAGGTAAAGGTGGATCATATTCAGTACCATCATTATCAAGATTCATATTGAAAAACAAATATTTAATAGGGGACACATCAATAACTTTTAGATCTTCATCTTTATTTTCCTAGGAATTGGAAGAACACGCTTTAATAAAGGCATCTTTCATAGCACGCGTCCTAGCGGTTCTTTCCTTGCACTCATCAATGGAAATTCTCATGGCTTTGAGAGACTCATTGATATCATGCTTAGGAGGAATAGATCAAAGCTTTAAAGAATCAACATCAAGAGAAATTCTATCAACGTTCCTAGCCAAATCATCAATCTTAAGCAATTTTTCTTCAATCATAGCATTAAAGTTCTTTTGCGAAGAAATAAATTATTTAATATTAGATTCAAAATCAGAGGTCATCTTATTATAATTTCCATAAGAATTGTTGTAGGAATTACCATAATTATTAGAGCGATTACTAGGATAAGGCCTAGGATTGAAATTCCCTCTATACGCGTTGTTACCAAAATTGTTCGTACCAACAAAATTCACATCCATAGATTCATTATTATTCTCAATCAAAGTAGACAAGGGCATATCATTAGGACCAGAAGAAACACTCCTATAAGCAAATAATTTCATAAGTTCATCCATCTTTCCACTCAAAATATTAATTTCTTCTATCGCATGCACCTTTTATTAGTAGATCTTTCAGTATGCCATTGAGAATAATTAACCATAATATTATCTAGGAGTTTAGTAGCTTCTCCTAAAGTGATTTCCATAAAAGTGCCTCCCGCGGTCGAATCTAAAAGATTTCTAGAAGAAAAATTCAATCCGGCATAAAAATTTGTATAATCATCCACAAATTTAAACCATGAGTAGTGCAATTACGTATCATTAGTTTCATTCTCTCCCAAGCTTGTGCAACATGTTCATGATCAAGTTGCTTAAAATTCATAATATCGTTTCTAAGAGAGATGATCTTAGCGGGAGGAAAATAGTTAGAGATAAAAGCATCTTTGCACTTGTTCCATGAATCAATACTATTTTTAGGCAAATACGAAAATCAAGCTTTAGCACGATCTCTAGGCGAAAAAGGAAATAGCTTCAATTTAACAATATCATTATCCACATCTTTCTTCTTTTGCATATCACACAAACCAACGAAGCTATTTAGATGGGTAGCGGCATCTTCACTAGGAAGGCCGGAAAACGGATCTTTCATGATAAGATGCAGCAAAGCAGTATTAATTTCACAAGATTCAACATCGGTAAGAGGAGCAATCGGAGTGCTAATAAAATCATTGTTGTTGGTATTGGTGAAGTCACACAATTTAGTGTTATCTTGAGCCATCGTGACAAACAAGCAAACTAACACACAAGCAAACAAAAAGCAAGCGGCAAATAGAGGCAAATAGAGAAAGAGAGGGAGAATAGAGAGAGAGGGCGAATAAAACGGCAAGGGTGAAGTGGGGGAAAGGAAAACGAGAGGCAAATGGCAAATAATGTAATGCGGGAGATAAGGGTATTTGATGGGTACTTGGTATATTGACTTTTGCATAGACCTCCCCGGCAACGGCGCCAGAAATCCTTCTTGCTACCTCTTGAGCACTGCGTTGGCTTTCCCCGAAGAGGAAGGGATGATGCAACAAAGTAGCGTAAGTATTTCCCTTAGTTTTTGAGAACCGAGGTATCAATCCAATAGGAGGCTACGCGCGAGTCCTTGCACCTGCACAAAACAAATAAATCCTCGCAACCAACGCGATAAGGGGTTGTCAATCCCTACACGGCCACTTACGAGAGTGAGATATGATAGATATGATAAGATAATATTCTTGGTATTTTTGTGATAAAGATGCAAAGCAAAATAAAAGCAAAGTAAAAAGCAAAGGAAATAACTAAGTAGTAGGAGATTAATATGATGAAGATAGACCCGGGGGCCATAGGTTTCACTAGTGGCTTCTCTCGAGAGCATAAGTGTTCTACGGTGGGTGAACAAATTACTGTTGAGCAATTGATAGAATTGAGCATAATTATGAGAATATCTAGGCATGATCATGTATATAGGCATCACATCCCAGACAAGTAGACCAACTCCTTCCTGCATCTACTACTATTACTCCACTCATCGACCGCTATCCAACATGCATCTAGAGTATTAAGTTAATTAAAAACAGAGTAAGGCCTTAAGCAAGATGTCATGATGTAGAGGGATAAACTCATGCAATATGATGAAAACCCCATCTTTTTATTCTTGATGGCAACCATACAATACGTGCCTTGCTGCCCCTACTGTCATTGGGAAAGGACACCGCAAGATTGAACCCAAAGCTAAGCACTTCTCCCATTGCAAGAAAGATCAATCTAGTAGGGAAAACCAAACTGATAATTCGAAGAGACTTGCAAAGATAGCCAATCATACATAAAAGAATTCAAAGAAGATTCAAATATAGTTCATAGATAGACTTGATCATAAACCCACAATTCATCGGTCTCAACAAACACACTTCAAAAAGAAGATTACATCGAATACATCTCCACAAGAGAGGGGGAGAACATTGTATTGAGATCCAAAAAGAGAGAAGAAGCCATCTAGCTACTAACTATGGACATGTAGGTCTGAGGTGAACTACTCACACTTCATCGGATGGGCTATGGTGTTGATGTAGAAGCCCTCCGTGATCGATGCCCCCTCCAACGGAGCTCCGGAACAGGCCCCAAGACGGGATCTCGTGGATACAGAAAGTTGCAGCGGTGGAATTAGGGTTTTGGCTCCGTATCTGATCGTTTGGGGGTACGTAGGTATATATAGGAGGAAGGAGTACGTCGGTGGAGCAACAGGGGGCCCACGAGGGTGGAGGGCGCGCCCCCAACCTCGTGGCCTCCTCTTTGGTGTCTTGACGTAGGGTCCAAGTCTCCTGGGTCTTGTTCGTTGAGAAAATCACGTTCCCGAAGGTTTCATTCCGTTTGGACTCCGTTTGATATTCCTTTTCTTCGAAACCCTAAAAAAGGCAAAAAACAGCAATTCTGGGCTGGGCCTCCGGTTAATAGGTTAGTCCCAGAAATAATATAAAAGTGGATAATAAATCCCAATAATGTCCAAAACAATAGATAATATAGCATGGAGCAATTAAAAATTATAGATACGTTGGAGACGTATCGGAAAGGGTGATGCAGCAGAGCAGCGTATGTATTTCCGTCAGTTTTTGATAACCAAGGTATCAATCCAGTAGGAGGCCACGCACGAGTCCCTCGCACCTACACGAACAAATAAACTCCTCGCAACCAACGCGATAAAGGGGTTGTCAATCCCTTCACTGTCACCTACGAGAGTGAGATCTGATACATATGGTAAGATAATATTTTTGGTATTTTTATGATAAAGAGAAATAAATATGCAAGTAAAATAAATGGCAAAGGAAATAAATAAGTATTGGAAGATTAATATGATGGAAAATAGACCCGGGGGCCATAGGTCTCACTAGTGGCTTCTCTCGAGAGCATAAGTATTACGGTGGGTAAACAAATTACTGTTGAGCAATTGAAAGAATTGAGCATAGTTATGATAATATCTAGGTATGATCATGTATATAGGCATCACGTCCGAGACAAGTAGACCGACTCCTTCCTGCATCTACTACTGTTACTCCACACATCGTCGTTATCCAGCATGCATCTAGAGTATTAAGTTCAAGAGAACAGAGTAACGCTTTAAGAAAGATGACATGATGTAGAGGGATAAACTCATGCAATATGATATAAACCCCATCTTGTTATCCTCGATGGCAACAATACAATACATGCCTTGCTGCCCTACTGTCATTGGGAAAGGACACCGCAAGATTGAACCCAAAGCTAAGCACTTCTCCCATTGCAAGAAAGATCAATCTAGTAGGCCAAACCAAACTGATAATTCGAAGAGACTTGCGAAGATAACCAATCATACATAAAACAATTCAGAGAAGATTCAAATATTGTTCATAGATAAACTTGATCATAAACCCACAATTCATCGATCTCAACAAACACACCGCAAAAGAAGATTACATCAAATAGATCTCCACCAGAGAGGGGGAGAACTTTGTATCGAGATCCAAAAAGAGAGAAGAAGCCGTCTAGCTAATAACCATGGACCCGAAGGTCCGAAGTAAACTACTCACACTTCATGCGAGAGGCTATGGTGTTGATGTAGAAGCCCTCCGTGATCGATACTGTAACACCCTCGATGCGACTATAGCTCCCACATGTCGAGGCACGACTTAGAGATATAATCGCATTGAAGGCATATGTCACAAGTTAGGAAATCTTCACAACATCCCATGTAATATAATAATAAAAGGGGAGAACATAGTTGGCTTACACTCGCCACGTCACATCAGAGTACAGAAATAACATACATCATCCAAACACTCATGGCCCGACTACGGCGCCAAAATAGAAAATAACCCAACATGCGACAGGGTCCCAATCAAACCCCAACTAGGCACCACTACTGATCGTCAGGAAAAGACACGTAGTATCGCTGAGAGTCTTCGTCAAACTCCCACTTGAGCTCATACTCGTCACCTGGAGCGGAATCACCTGGACCTGCATCTGGTGTAATAGTAATCTGTGAGCCACAGGGACTCAGCAATCTCGCACCCTCGCGATCAAGACTATTTAAGCTTATAGGTATGGCAAGGTTAAATATGAGTGGAGCTGCAGCAAGCGACTAGCAAGTATGGTGGCTAACTTATTTGCAAAAGAGAGCGCGAAGAGGAGGCAAAGCACGAGCGAGAAGCTAGAGGGCAACCTGCGCAAACATTACTCCAACACCGTGTCCACTTCCCGGACCCCGTCGAGAAGAGGCCATCACGGTAACACACTCAGTTGATTCATTTTAATTAATTAAGGTTCAAGTTATCTACAACCGGACATTAACAAATTCCCATCTGCCCATAACCGCGGGCATGGCTTTTGAAAGTTCAATCCCTGCAGGGGAGTCCCAACTTAGCCCATGACAAGCTCTCATGGTCAATGAAGGAATAGACCTCCTCCCAAGACGTTCCGATCAGACTCGGTATCTCGGTAACTCAAGACACTTCGACAGGTTAAAACAAGACCAGCAACACCGCCCGAATGTGCAGACAAATCCCGATAGGAGCTGCACATATCTCTTTCTCAGGGCACACTCAGATGAGCCAGACGTCGGGTAAGCCAGCCCAGAGTTGCCCCTGGTAGCCTCGGACATCGCTCGGTGGGACCAACACTCAGAGGAGCACTGGCCCGGGGGGGGGGGGTTAAAATAAGATGACCCTTGAGTCTGCAGAACCCAAGGGAAAGAAAAGGGGCTAGGTGGCGAATGGTAAAACCAATGTTGGGCGTTGCTGGAAAAGCTTTAATCAAGGCGAAATATCAAGGGGTTCCCATTATAACCCAACCGCGTAAGGAACGCAAAATCCAGGAACATAACACCGATATGACGGAAACTAGGGCGGCAAGAGTGGAACAAAACACTAGGCGAGAGGCCGAGCCTTCCACCCTTTACCAAGTATATAGATGCATTAAGATAACATAGCAATATAATGATATCCCAACAAGTAAATAAATGTTCCAACAAGGAACGACCTCCAATCTTCACCTGCAACTAGCAACGCTATAAGAGGGGCTGAGCAAAGCGGTAACATAGCCAATCAACGGTTTGCTAGGACAAGGTGGGTTAGAGGTTTGACATGGCAATTGGGAGGCTGACAAGCAAATGGTAGGCATCGTAGCTTTGGCATAGCAAAGAGCGAGCAAACTAGCATAGCAAAGATAGTAGTGATTTCGAGGGTATGATCATCTTGCCTGCACAGTTGTCAGAGTTGACTGGATCCTCAAAAGCACACTAAACAGGCTCCTCGGTAGCGAACTCATTTCCCGGCTCTACCCAAACAAGACAAACAAGCAACAAGGATACAATCAACCACGTGCAAGACCAAGCAATATGATGAAATGACGATATGCTATGCGGGATGCGATGCGGGATGCAAAATGCAAGATATGACAGGAAATGCATGAACCTAGCCTCAACATGGAATTCCAAGGGTTCCACTGGAAAGAGGAGATGAAATCGCTTGAAAACGATATAAAGAACGCCGGAATCGGAGTTACGGTTTGGAAATGGCAAGCGATTTAAGAATGACACCGGTCTGCGATTTACAGCAAGTAGGCATCTAAATGCAATGAAATGAACATGCTACAGCCACCAAACATGACAACAAAATACATGGAAGGGATGCACACAAGATGCTTAACAAAATTCTAGCACTGAGCCACGGCCAATTCATCCAATATGAGGTTCAAACAAGCATGGGAAAAACGCAAATGCAAAACAGATTTCAGACTTAGTGAAATTAACACTTGTCTGAAATTTCAGATCACGAAGCCCTCTTCGGAGCAGCAAAACAACATGATACATGACCTGATTAAGACAAGTAAGAACATGGAATGGAGCTACTCAACAAGCTTAACAAAAGACCCAAAGTGACATGGGGCCAAAAGGGTTCACAAAATATACTAACGGGCACACGAACATAGCTAAAACACAATCAGTTTTCAGACTTTGTGAAAACTGAGACATGCTGAAACATAACTCACGAAGGCATGTAAACGAGCTCGATGCACTCACTACGGTGCAAGTCATGGCAAGGAAAGCATACATACATTAATAAGGCATAAAATTCTAGCAAGACATGGCAAGAACAATGGCATAGCATACACGGATCAACTACAATAACATCGGCAAAATCGCAAACGAGTTGACGATCTGCCCAGATTCACCACGAAGCAAAAATAGAGCTCGATTGACTCAAGCTAGGGTGCTCCATAATTGCAAACAAAGACATGGATGGATAGAGCTTAACATGATTAACAAAACTCCTTTACTGATCATCCTCAAAAGAGGCACAGATCACTAGGAAATAACATGAACATATGGCATCATGAACTAAATAATCCCAGACTTAGTGAAAACTACTAAGTCCCTGAAAACAGATTTACCGGGTGCCTCACTTTGCAATCTTGCACAAGTCACCACACACATCACAAAAATGCATGGGTTGCACCTCTGGAAAGAAGACAAAATCCTTAACAAAACATATGAAGGACTCACAGGCATAGCATGCACACAATAATCATGGCAAAAATGACAATAGTCTAAGATGAACTAGCAGATCTGACAATTAACTCACGAAGCCTCCTTCTAACAGTATTTCGGGCATGAAGATGAACTCAAATGAAAATGATGCAATGGAATGAAATGATGTACTCATCGAGGCGAACAGTTTGATATACTATAAGCCCAAAACGGAGCTATGGATGCGGAGATATCACAGGTCAAAGTAGGCATAAAAATTAGGGTTTCTGAGGAAAAAGTCAACCGTTCGGGATCCAGATCCAGATCTGGCACGGATAACGAGGACGGCCGGATTCACTGTTCATGCCGGAGTTCTCGCCGGAGACGGAGGAGACCGGCCGGAGTGGAAGAAGACCAGGGCGTGGGGCGACGGTGGTGGCCACGGGGGCGGTGCCGCCGTGGAGGGAGTCGGCGGGGACGCGGTGGTCGCGGCGGCTCGGGCAGCGGGCGGCGGCGCGCGCCAGTGATGCGGCGGGGCGGCGGATAGGCGGCTAGCGTCGGGGCTGGGGAAGATGGCCGGGAGCCCACGGGGCGGCGGCGGCCTCGCGCGGGCCGGGGAGGGCTCGCTGCGGGCCTCCCGGGCCGGCGGCGCGCGGAGTGGCGGCGACAGGTGGCGGTTGGTGAGTGGCGGCGGGGTGGATAGGACGTTGTCCAGTGCGGGCCGGACACGTCCGGTGCGGTGGAGATCTTTTTTTTTTAGGGTTGGACGGGGAGAGATCCGAGATTTGGAAAGGGGGTGTATATATAGGCATAGGGGGAGCTAGGAGAGTCCAAATGAGGTGCGGTTTTCGGCCACACGATTGTGATCGAACGCTCTAGGTGATGGAGCAGAGTTTGGTGGGTTTTGGGCCAAATTGGAGGGGTGTTGGGCTGCAACACACACGAGGCCTTTTCGGTCCTCGGTTAACCGTTGGAGTATCAAACGAAGCCCAAATGGTATGAAACTTGACAGGCGGTCTACCGGTGGTAAACCAAGGCCGCTTGGAAAATCTCGGTCCAATCCAGAAATGTTTAATCCCCACACACGAAAGAAAGCTAGAAATGACCACCGGAGGAGAACGAAGTGCCGGAATGCAAAACGGACAACGGGGAAAAAGCTCGAATGCATGAGATGAACACGTATGCAAATGCAATGCACATGATGACATGATATGAGATGCATGACAAAGACAACAACACACGGAGACAAAACCCGAACCCGAGAAAATAAATATAACTTAACACCGGAAACGGCAAGAGTTGGAGTACAAATAGGGAAAGTTACATCCGGGGTGTTACAACAATCCACCACTACGAAAAGATCTTGTCCCGAGATCTAGGACTGAAAGAACTCCGGGTACTCAGAACGGAGGTGATCCTCGCGTTCCCAGGTAGCTTCACGGTCGGAATGGTGTGACCACTTGACTTTGAGAAATTTGATTGACTTGTTGCGAGTCTTGCGTTCAGTCTCGTCAAGAATAGCAACTGGGTGCTCACGATAAGAGAGGTCTTCTTGGAGCTCAATGTCCTCGAAGTTGACGGTGCGGTCAGGAGTCTTGAAGCACTTTTGAAGCTGAGAGACATGGAACACATCATGAACATTTGCAAAGTTTGAAGGAAGCTCGAGTTGATAGGCGAGGTCGCCTCTCTTGCTGACAATCTTGAAAGGTCCCACGTATCTAGGGGCAAGCTTCCCTTTGATATCGAAGCGACCAGTACCTTTCATAGGAGAGACGCGGAGGTAAACATGATCTCCGATCTTGAAAGCCAAATCACGGTGCTTACTATCATAGTAGCTCTTCTAGTGGGATTGGGCTGCTTTGAGGTTATCACGAATGACTTTGCACATTTCTTCTGCTTCTGTGATTAAGTCATTACGCAAAAGCTGACGTTCACCGGTTTCAGACCAGTTGAGAGGGGTACGACACTTCCTGCCATACAGAATTTCAAAAGGGGCCTTGCCCGAACTTGCTTGAAAAATGTTATTGTAGGATAATTTAGCATAAGGAAGACAATCCTCCCACTTCATGCCGAAGGAGATCACACAAGCCCTGAGCATATCTTCAAGAATCTGGTTGACACGCTCGACTTGACCGCTTGTTTGAGGATGGAAAGCAGTGCTGAAGCGGATATTGGTGCCCATGGCCTTCTGAAAAGAATACCAAAACTTCGAGGTAAATATGCTGCCACGGTCTGAAGAGATCACTTGAGGAATACCGTGTAGAGAGACAATACGAGAGGTATAGAGTTCCGCCAATTGAGCTGCGGTGATCGACTCTTTGATAGGCAGAAAGTGAGCCACTTTGGTGAGTTTGTCGATGACAACAAATATAGCATCATTGCCACGCTTGGACTTTGGAAACCCAGTCACGAAGTCCATTTCAATATGGTCAAACTTCCATTCTGGAATGGCAAGAGGTTGGAGGAGACCTGCTGGCCTTTGGTGTTCTGCCTTCACTCTTCTGCAGACATCACATTCATTCACGAATTGAGCGATCTCGTGCTTCATTCGAGTCCACCAATAAGCTTTCTTGAGGTCCTGATACATCTTCGTACTCCCAGGGTGGATGGAGAGGAGAGAATTGTGAGCCTTGTTCATGATCACATTACGGAGGTCACCTTTGGGCACAACAATACGATCCTCGAAGAAGAGAGTGTCCTTGTCATCAAGGCGATAGCACTTGTACTTGGACTGACTCTTGGCAATCTCAATCCTCACCTTTTTCACCATAGCATCAAGAAGCTGGGCTTGGCGAATCTGGTCTTCTAAGGTAGGAGAGACTTGAAGGTTGGCAAGGAAACCTTGAGGAACAACTTGCAGATTAAGTTTGGGGAAAGCTTCACAAAGCTCGGGTTGATAAGGCTTGAGAATCAGACTGTTGCAGTAAGCCTTTCTGCTCAAAGTGTCAGCAATCACATTGGCCTTGCCTGGAGTATACTCAATACTCGGATTATACTCTTGAATCGTTTCGACCCAATGAGTTTGCCTGAGGTTGAGATTAGGCTGAGTGAAGATGTACTTGAGACTCTTGTGATCAGTGAAAATGTCCACTTTTATTCCCAATAGAAGATGTCTCCAAGTCAAAAGAGCATGCACAACTGCCGCCAACTCGAGATCATGAGTGGGGTAGTTCTTCTCATTAGGCTTCAACTGGCGAGATGTATAAGCAACAACTTTCTTCTCTTGCATCAATACTGCGCCAAGACCTTGGAGAGAGGCATCACAAAAGACGTCGTACGGCTTGGATTCATCAGGCGGAGTCAGAACTGGAGCAGTGATCAATTTCTCTTTCAAAGTGTTGAAAGCAATATCACACTCCGGAGACCAAACGTACTTGACGTGCCTCTAAAGAAGATTAGAGAGAGGCTTCGCGATCTTAGAAAAGTTTTCAAAGAATCTTCGGCAATAGCTTGCGAGACCCAGAAAACTGCGGAGTTGCTTCACGTTCTGAGGAGGTTCCCAATTCACAATTGCAGACACCTTCTCAGGATTCACGGCAATGCCCTTGGCAGAGATGATATGGCCAAGATAAAGAACCTCATCGAGCCAAAATTCACACTTGGAGAACTTGGCGTAGAACTGATGTTCCCTGAGCTTATCGAGAACCAAACACAAGTGCTTGGCATGATCTTCCTTGTTCTTGGAGAAAACCAGAATGTCGTCGAGATAGACCAAAACGAAATCATTGGTGTAGGCGTTGAAGATGAAGTTCATCATGCGAGAGAACGTCGGAGGAGCGTTGGCGAGGCCAAAAGACATGACAGTGTATTCATATGAACCAAAGCTTGTTCTGAATGCTGTCTTGGGAATATCTTCTTCACGAATGCGAATCTGGTGATAACCCATACGGAGATCAAGCTTGGAGAATACTTGGGCACGTTTGAGTTGTTCGAACAGCTCACTGATGTTGAGAAGTGGGTATTTGTTCTTGATGGTCTTTTTGTTCACTGGACGGTAATCAACACAAAGTCGGTCCGTTCCATCCTTCTTCTTCACAAAAAGAACACCACAACCCCACGGAGAAGAACTAGGCCGGATGAGACCCATTCTTTCTTGCTCATCGAGTTGCTTCTTCAGCTCCTTCAACTCTTCAGGTCCGAGCTTGTAAGGACGCTTGCACACAGGTTCCGTGCCAGGCTCAAAATCAATAACGAATTCAACTAGCCGGTGCGGAGGCATTCCTGGGAGCTCTTCTGGAAAGACGTCTTGATATTCGCAAACGACTGGAATTTGAGAGATGGCATCCAATTCACCCTTCTCATTGAGAGAAAACAGGCAGATAGTATCATCACGAGCGGCAAAAACAATTACATCCTGAGACGAATGAGTCAATTGAATCTGCCTGGCTGCACAATCAAGCTGAGGCTTGTGCTTAGAAAGCCAATCCATTCCGAGAATAAGATCAATATCCGAGTTACCAAGAACCACCGGAGAAGAGAGAAACTTGTAATCGCCCAATGTGATAGAAACATCTGGGGCAATAGCGCTTGCATTCATAAATTTACCCGGAGAAACAACAGATAACTGTCTAGGCAAATCTTGCAAAGGTAAATCATGCTTAGAAACAAATGGCCTTGAGATGAAACAATGCGATGCACCCGTGTCAAAAAGAACTTTAGCAGGAATATCATTAACAGGGAGGTTACCCATGATCACATCTGACGAGTCCTCTGCCTGAGCTGCATTCATCAAATTGACCTTGGCGGACTTGGGGTTATGCTTGACCACAGCTGTACTTGCCGATCTGACAGGAGGAGGAGGAGGAAGACGCCTCTGGTTGACACACTTGTTGGCATAGTGACCCATCTGTTGGCACTTGTTGCACGTGACCTCTAAAAGCGGACGGTGATACGGAGCACTCGATCTTGGAGCTTGAGACGAAGTCTTGTTCTGAAAGCCGGGTTGGGGGGGGGGGGAAGAACCACTGCCACCTTTGCTCTTCTACTGATACGGCTGACGGAACGGAGGAGGAGGAAGCCAAAACTTCTGCTGCTTGGCCACTTGAGTAGAGGAAGAAGGAGTAACATCTCTGACTCGCTTCCTGGAAGCATCACACCTCAACTGAGCAGCCTCTTGCTTCAGTGCCATGTTGTAGAACTCATCGTATCTCAAGGGCTCGAAGAGAACAAGAGCAAGCTGAATATCATCTCTGAGACCACCCCTGAACTGGTATATCATGCTCTTCTCATCAGGGACGTCCTACTTGGCCAAGCGGGCGAGATTCTGGAACAACTTGTTGTAGTCATAGACAGACAAAGAGCCTTGCTTCAGATTGCGGAATTCCTCACGCTTGCTTTCAACCACGCTCTGCGGAATATGATGAGCTCGGAAATCTCGACGGAAATCATCCCAAGTGATAACACGTCCACCTCTGGAATCCTTGTACTGCTAGAACCATTCTGCAGGTTGATCTTTGAGTTGGAAGGAAGCGAACTTGACAAAGTCCTCAGGCCTGACGTTACTGCACTCGAAATGCTTACACAGATCCACAAGCTAATCGTCAGCATCGGTTGCCTCAACACAATTGCTGAAAGTCTTTGGCCCGTTAGCAAGGAACTGGTTGAGTGTAGCAAAGCGACTCTGATTGCTGCCTTGATTCCCTTGACTTCCTTGATTGCGCTCTTGGAGAATTTGCATGATCAGCTGTGTGTTTGCATTGGTTGCGGCCATCACAGCTTGCCATGCCTCTAGAGGAGGTGGAGGCGGTGGCGGATCAGGATTCGGAGTCGTGCGCGTTGGAGGAGCCATCCTGAAGAGGTTGACCACCATTAGCACATTGATAGATAAATATTGAAGCTGAATCCAACGGAATGAAAATTGCAACATATAGTCTTCACATCCGAACAAAATGAACGAATGCATTCCTCTTGAAGTGGTCACATATCTCTAAAATGCGAAGCCACGTAGAATTAAGGTAGAGAAATAAATCAACAAGGTACGGATCAAGAATGAATAATCGGTAAGAAATCACAATCTCAAACCAATATCCGTGGAAGAAGAACTAGAGCTACTAGAATTCCCACCTATGGAACTCCCGAACTTTTCCGGTTATGCAATCAGGTGTTGGGGATACAGGGGAAGCATAATATCTCACCCAAACTAGCAAATCCTACATCCAGCTGTATCCATCCTTCAACACATAACCAAGAAACCTTCGGAAACCATCTACCTCAACCTTCGAAAAGCATCGGTTATACAAGTTATGGCGATACTCCCGAACTCCCGCCCCAGTACTGGGTGGCGTCGAGGTTATCTCACCAACGAACTGCCTAAAAGAGATTTTCGATGTCGGCGAACATATCTCAAGTATTCCAGAATTGCAACGATAAAATTATGATGACAACACCTCAGAGCTCAACTCTCTGGGACACTTCCACTAAACCCCTGACAGGAGGCACCAAGACAATGTTCTCATCATAAGCCATCGGAACGATTCCAAGATACTCGCGTGATCCTAAAATTTTTTTTAGTGAAATTTGAGAAGAGAAGAGTCAAAACTCTACGTCAGGATGCCTTACCAGAGCGATGAGGAGACTGGGAAGTAAAAAGAATTCCTAAGCTCTCCGATATATAATTCCTAAAAGACACAAAACATTTTTCTAGACACAACTCGGCCGCTAAAAACGATCAAGCAATGGGGTTCCTAAGGTCGGGGAAGGCTCTGATTACCAACTTGTAACACCCTCGATGTGACTATAGCTCCCACGTGTCGAGGCACGACTTAGAGATATAATCGCATTGAAGGCATATGTCGCAAGTTAGGAAATCTTCACAACATCCCATGTAATATAATAATAAAAGGGGAGAACATAGTTGGCTTACACTCGCCACGTCACATCAGAGTACAGAAATAACATACATCATCGAAACACTCATGGCCCGACTACGGCGCCAAAATAGAAAATAACCCAACATGCGACAGGGTCCCAATCAAACCCCAACTAGGCACCACTACTGATCGTCAGGAAAATACACGTAGTGTCGCTGAGAGTCTTCGTCAAACTCCCACTTGAGCTCGTACTCGTCACCTGGAGCGGAATCACCTGGACCTGCATCTGGTGTAATAGTAATCTATGAGGCACAGGGACTCAGCAATCTCGCACCCTCGCGATCAAGACTATTTAAGCTTATAGGTATGGCAAGGTTAAATATGAGTGGAGCTGCAGCAAGCGACTAGCAAGTATGGTGGCTAACTTATTCGCAAAAGAGAGCGAGAAGAGGAGGCAAAGCATGAGCGAGAAGCTAGAGGGCAACCTGCGCAAACATTACTCCAACACCGTGTCCACTTCCCGGACCCTGCCGAGAAGAGGCCATCACGGTAACACACTCAGTTGATTCATTTTAATTAATTAAGGTTCAAGTTATCTACAACCGGACATTAACAAATTCCCATCTGCCCATAACCGCGGGCACGGCTTTTGAAAGTTCAATCCCTGCAGGGGAGTCCCAACTTAGCCCATGACAAGCTCTCACGGTCAATGAAGGAATAGACCTCCTCCCAAGACGTTCCGATCAGACTCGGTATCTCGGTAACTCAAGACACTTCGACAGGTTAAAACAAGACCAGCAACACCGCCCGAATGTGCCGAAAAATCCCGATAGGAGCTGCACATATCTCTTTCTCAGGGCACACTCAGATGAGCCAGACGTCGGGTAAGCCAGCCTAGAGTTGCCCTGGTAGCCTCGGACATCGCTCGGTGGGACCAACACTCAGAGGAGCACTGGCCCGGGGGGGTTAAAATAAGATGACCCTTGAGTCTGCAGAACCCAAGGGAAAGAAAAGGGGCTAGGTGGCGAATGGTAAAACCAATGTTGGGCGTTGCTGGAAAAGCTTTAATCAAGGCGAAATATCAAGGGGTTCCCATTATAACCCAACCGCGTAAGGAACGCAAAATCCGGGAACATAACACCGATATGACGGAAACTATGGCGGCAAGAGTGGAACAAAAAACTAGGCGAGAGGCCGAGCCTTCCACCCTTTACAAAGTATATAGATGCATTAAGATAACATAGCAATATAATGATATCCCAACAAGTAAATAAATGTTCCAACAAGGAACGGCCTCCAATCTTCACCTGCAACTAGCAACGCTATAAGAGGGGCTGAGCAAAGCGGTAACATAGCCAATCAATGGTTTGCTAGGACAAGGTGGGTTAGAGGTTTGACATGGCAATTGGGAGGCTGACAAGCAAATGGTAGGCATCGTAGCATTGGCATATCAAAGAGCGAGCAAACTAGCATAGCAAAGATAGTAGTGATTTCGAGGGTATGATCATCTTGCCTACACAGTTGTCAGAGTTGACTGGATTCTCAAAAGCACACTCAACGGGCTCCTCGGTAGCGAACTCGTCTCCCGGCTCTACCCAAACAAGACAAACAAGCAACAAGGATACAATCAACCACGTGCAAGACCAAGCAATATGATGAAATGACGATATGCTATCCGAGATGCGATGCGGGATGCAAAATGCAAGATATGACAGGAAATGCATGAACCTGGCCTCAACTTGGAATTCCAAGGGTGCCAATGGAAATATGAGATGAAATCGTTTGAAAACGATATAAAGAACGCCGGAATCGGAGTTACGGTTTGGAAATGGCAAGCGATTTAAGAATGACACCGGTCTGCGATTTACAGCAAGTAGGCATCTAAATGTAATGAAATGAACATGCTACAACCAGCAAACATTACAACAAAATACATGGCAGGGAGCCATGGCCAATTCATCCAATATGAGGTTCAAACAAGCATGGCAAAAACGCAAATGCAAAACAGATTTCAGACTTGTCTGAAATTCATCCAATATGAAATTAACACTTGTCTAAAATTTCAGATCACGAAGCCCTCTTCGGAGCAGCAAAACAACATGATTCATGACCTGATTAAGACAAGTAAGAACATGGCATGGAGCTACTCAACAAGCTTAACAAAAGACCCAAAGTGACCTGGGGCCAAAAGGGTTCACAAAATATACTAACGGGCACACGAACATAGCTAAAACACAATCAGTTTTCAGACTTTGTGAAAACTGAGACATGCTGAAACATAACTCACGAAGGCATGTAAACGAGCTCGATGCACTCACTACGGTGCAAGTCATGGCAAGGAAAGCATACATACATTAATAAGGCATAAAATTCTAGCAAGACATGGCAAGAACAATGGCATAGCATACACGGATCAACTACAATAACATCGGCAAAATCGCAAACGAGTTGACGATCTGCCCAGATTCACCACGAAGCAAAAATAGAGCTCGATTGACTCAAGCTAGGGTGCTCCATAATTGCAAACAAAGACATGGTCAAAGTAAGCATAAAAATTAAGGTTTCTGAGGAAAAAGTCAACCGTTCGGGATCCAGATCCAGATCTGGCACGGATAACGAGGACGGCCGGATTCACTGTTCACGCCGGAGTTCTCGCCGGAGACGAAGGAGACCGGCCGGAGTGGAAGAAGACCGGGGCGTGGGGCGGCGGTGGTGGCCGCGGGGGCGGCGCCGCCATGGAGGGAGTCGGCGGGGACGCGGTAGTCGTGGACGGCTCGGGCGACGGGCGGCGGCGCGCGCCGGTGATGCGGCGAGACGGCGGAGAGGCGGCTGGCGTCGGGGCTGGGGAAGACGGCCGGAAGCCCGCGGGGCGGCGGCGGCCTCGCGCGTGCCGGGAAGGGCTCGCTGCGGGCCTCCCGGGCCGGCGGCGCGCGGAGTGGCGGCGACAGGTGGCGGTTGGTGAGTGGCGGCGGGGTGGATCGGACGTTGTCCGGCGCGGGCGGACACGTCCGGTGCGGCAGAGATCTTTTTTTTTAGGATTGGACGGGGAGAGATCCGAGATTTGGAAAGGAGGGTGTATATATAGGCATAGGGGGAGCTAGGAGAGTCCAAATGAGGTGCGGTTTTTGGCCACGCGATCGTGATCGAACGCTCTAGGTGATGGAGCAGAGTTTGGTGGGTTTTGGGCCAAATTAGAGTGGTGTTGGGTTGCAACACACACGAGGCCTTTTCGGTCCCTCGGTTAACCGTTGGAGTATCAAACGAAGCCCAAATGGTATGAAACTTGACAGGCGGTCTACCGGTGGTAAACCAAGGCCGCTTGGCAAATCTCGGTCCAATCCGGAAATGTTTAATCCCCACACACGAAAGAAAGCTAGAAATGATCACCGGAGGAGAACGAAGCGCCGGAATGCAAAACGGACAATGGGGAAAAAGCTCAAATGCATGAGATGAACACGTATGCAAATGCAATGCACATGATGACATGATATGAGATGCATGACAAAGACCACAACACACGGAGACAAAACCGAACCCGAGAAAATAAATATAACTTAACGCCGGAAACGGCAAGAGTTGGAGTACAAATAGGGAAAGTTACATCCGGGGTGTTACAGATACCCCCTCCGGCGGCGCTCCGGAAATGGCCCCAAGATGGTATCTCGTGGATACAGAAAGTTACGGCCCCACGATGGTGGAGGGCACGCCTAGGGGGGGGGGGTTAGGCGCGCCCCCTACCTCTTGCCCTCCTGGTTGCTTTCTTGACGTATGGTCCAAGTCCTCTGGATCATGTTCGTTCCAAAAATCACGTTCCCGAAGGTTTCATTCCGTTTGGACTCTGTTTGATATTCTTTTTCTGCGAAACCCTAAAATAGGAAAAAAACCCAGCAATTCTATGCTGGGCCTCCGGTTAATAGGTTAGTCCCAAAAATAATATAAAAGTGTATAATAAAGCCCAATAATGTCCAAAACAGGATATAATATAGCATGGAACAATAAAAAATTATAGATACGTTGGAGACGTATCATCAACTTCAATACCTCTTACAGAAATTTTATGCCCCAAGGCAATACCTTCACTAACCATAAAGTGGCACTTCTCCCAGTTCAAGACAAGGTTAGTTTCTTCACATCTCTGCAAAACTCGATAAAGGTTGCTCTAGAAATCATCAAAAGAGGATCCATAAACGGAGAAATCGTCCATGATAACCTCACAAATCATTTCACAAAAGTCAGAGAATATAGCCATCATGCATCTTTGAAAGATAGCAGGTGCATTACATAAACCAAAAGGCATACGTCTATAAGCAAAAGTACTGAAAGGGCAAGTACAAGTGGTCTTTTCTTGATCATCTGCTGACACAGGTATTTGAGAGAAGCCAGAGTAACCATATAGAAAGCAAAAATGTGTATGTTTGGATAATCTTTCTAGCATTTGGTCAATGAAAGGAAAAGGGTAATGTTCTTTTTTAGTAGCTTTATTTAATTTGCGAAAATGACTTACTATCCTATAACCTTCAATAATTCTTTGTGGAATCAATTCATATTTGTCATTAGGAACGGCATTAATACCTCCCTTCTTAGGGACACAATGGACAGAACTTACCCACTGACTATCAGCAACGGGATAAATTATACCTGCATCAAGGAGCTTTAATATTTCCTTTCTTACCACTTCTTTCATTTTAGGATTTAGCCGTCGTTGGTGATCAATAACTAGTTTGGCGTCTTTCTCCAAATTTATTTTGTGTGGACATAGAGTGGGACTAATGCCCTTAAGATCATCAAGAGTATATCCAATAGCAGCACAGTGCTTCTTTAGAGTTTTCAATAATCTCTCTTCTTCATGCTCTGAAAGGTTAGCACTAATAATAACATGATATATATTATTTTCATCAACATAAGCATATTTAAGAGTATTAGGTAATGGTTTAAGCTCAAACACAGGATCACCCTTGGGTGGAGGATCCCCTAGGATTTCAACAGGCAAGTTGTGTTTCAGAATAGGTCCCTGTTTAAAGAATACTTCATCTATTTCCCTTCTTTCATTCATAAACATATCATTTTCATGGTCTAGCAAATATTGTTCTAAAGGATCAGTAGGAGGCACGGCAATAGAAGCAAGACCAATAATTTCATCTTTACTAGGCAATTCTTTATCATGAGGTTGTCTATGAAATTTAGCAAAATTAAACTCATGAGACATATCCCCTAAACCAACAGAAACAATATCCTTATTGCAGTCTATCTTAGCATTAACAGTATTCAAGAAGGGTCTACCAAATATAATGGGACAAAAGCTATCTTGTGGGGAACCAACAACAAGAAAATCAGCAGGATATTTAACCTTCCCACACAAGACTTCAACATCTCTAACAATCCCAATTGGTGAAATAATATCTCTATTGGCAAGCTTAATGGTAACATCGATATCTTCTATCTCAGCAGGTGCAATATCATGCATAATTTCTTTGTATAAGGAATGAGGTATTGCACTTGCACTAGCACCCATATCACATAAGCCATGATAGCAATGATCTCCTATTTTAACAGAAATAATAGGCATGCCTATAACAGGTCTATGTTTCTTTTTAGTATCAGGTCTAGCAATTCTAGCAGTCTCATCACAGAAGTAAATAACATGCCCATCAATAATATCGGCCAAGAGATCTTTAACCATAGCAATATTAGGTTCAACTTTAACTTGCTCAGGGGGTTTGTGTGTCCTAATATTACTTTTGTTGACTACAGTTGAAACTTTAGCATGATCCTTTATTCTAACAGGGAAAGGTGATTTCTCAACATAAGTATTAGGAACAACCGGATCATTATAAGTGATAGTCTTTTTTCAACTTTAATAGGTGCAACTACTTTTACTTCAATGGGAGGATTATATTTAAACCACTTCTCCTTAGGGAGATCAACATGAGTAGCAAAGGATTTACAAAAGGAAGCTACTATCTCAGAGTCAAGTCCATATTTAGTGCTAAATTCACGAAATGCATCGGTATCCATAAAAGATTTAACACAATCAAACTTAGGTGTTATACCTGACTCCTTACCTTCGTCGAGGTCCCAATCTTCAGAGTTGCGTTTAATTCTTTCCAATAAATCCCATTTGAATTCAATAGTCTTCATCATAAGAGATCCAGTACAAGAAGTATCGAGCATGGAGCGATTACTGAGAGAAAGCCGAGCATAAATTTTTTTGAATAATAATTTATCTTGAGAGCTCATGATTGGGGCATGAATATAACATTGAATTAAGCCTCCCCCAAGCTTGAGCGATGCTTTCTCCTCCGTGAGGCCAAAATATATATATATAATTATGATCACGATGAACAAGATGCATAGGATAAAACTTCTGGTGAAATTCCAATTTCAATCGGTTATAGTCCCATGATCCCATATCATCACATAGACTATACCATGTCAATGCATCTCCCTTCAAATATAAGGGGAAGACCTTCTTCTTGATGACATCCTCAGGCATACCTGCAATCTTAAACAATCCACAAACTTCATCCACATAGATTAAGTGCAAATCGGGATGCAATGTTCCATCTCCTGCAAAAGGATTAGCTAGAAGTTTCTCTATCATACCCGAAGGAATTTCAAAGTAAACATTTTCAGTATGTTCAGTAGGTTGAGGAGCAACTCTTTGCTCTATTGGTCGGGGTGAAGATACCCCGAACAAGCCCCTCAAAGGATTATGTTCCATAGTGTAACAAGTGACAGTAAATTGCAGCTCACTATATAAATTTTTCCTTACCACATTCCACCTACCAAAGGCGCTTCACTCCCCGGCAACGGCGCCAGAAAAGAGTCTTGATGACCCAAAAGTATAGGGGCTCTATCGTAGTCCTTTCGATAAGTAAGAGTGTCGAACCCAACAAGGAGCAGAAGGAAATGATAAGCGGTTTTCACCAAGATATTCTCTGCAAGCACTGAAATTATCGGTAACAGATAATTTTGTGATAAGGTAATTTGTAATGAGTAGCAAGTAATAAAAGTAAATAAGGTGTAGCAAGATGGCCCAATCCTTTTCGTAGCAAAGGGCAATCCTGGACAAAATCTTATATGAAGGAAAGCGCTCCCGAGGACACATGGGAATTATCGTCAAGCTAGTTTTCATCACGTTCATATGATTCGCGTTCGGTACTTTGATAATTTGATATGTGGGTGGGCCGGTCCTTGGGTACTGTCCCTACTTCGAAAAGCATCCCACTTATGATTAACCCCAAATTGCAAGCATCTGCAACTACAATAGAAGTATTAAGGTAAACCTAACCATAGCATGAAACATAGGATCCAAATCAGCCCCTTACGAAGCAACGCATAAACTAGGGTTTAAGCTTCTGTCACTCTAGCAACCCAAAAGTATAGGGGCTCTATCGTAGTCCTTTCGATAAGTAAGAGTGTCGAACCCAACAAGGAGCAGAAGGAAATGATAAGCGGTTTTCACCAAGATATTCTCTGCAAGCACTGAAATTATCGGTAACAGATAATTTTGTGATAAGGTAATTTGTAATGAGTAGCAAGTAATAAAAGTAAATAAGGTGTAGCAAGATGGCCCAATCCTTTTCGTAGCAAAGGGCAATCCTGGACAAAATCTTATATGAAGGAAAGCGCTCCCGAGGACACATGGGAATTATCGTCAAGCTAGTTTTCATCACGTTCATATGATTCGCGTTCGGTACTTTGATAATTTGATATGTGGGTGGGCCGGTCCTTGGGTACTGTCCCTACTTCGAAAAGCATCCCACTTATGATTAACCCCAATTGCAAGCATCTGCAACTACAATAGAAGTATTAAGGTAAACCTAACCATAGCATGAAACATAGGATCCAAATCAGCCCCTTACGAAGCAACGCATAAACTAGGGTTTAAGCTTCTGTCACTCTAGCAACCCATCATGTACTTATTACTTCCCGATGCCTCCCTCTAGGCCCAAACAATGGTGAAGTGTCATGTAGTCGATGTTCACATGACACCACTAGAGGGATGACAACAAACATCTCATCCAAATATCGAACGAATACCAAATTCACATGACTACTAATAGCAAGACTTCTCCCATGTCCTTAGGAACAAATGTAACTACTCACAAAGCATATTCATGTTCATAATCAGAGGGGTATTAATATGCATAATGGATCTGAACATATGATCTTCCGCCAAGTAAACCAACTAGCATCAACTACAAGGAGTAATCAACACTAGCTACTAGCAACCCACTGGTACCAACCTGAGGTTTGGATACAAGAGATGAACTAGGGTTTGAGATGAGATGGTGCTGGTGAATATTTTGATGGAGATTGACCCCCTCCCAATGAGAGGATCGTTGGTGATGATTTCCCCCTCCCGGAGGGAAATTTCCCTGGCAGAACAGCTCTGCTAGAGCCCTAGATTGGTTCCGCCAAGGTTCCTCCTAGTGGCGGAGGAGTCTCGTCCCGTGAGTTGGATTATGATTTTTTCCTCGACGAAAGACCTCATATAGCAGAGATGGGCATCGGAGGGCCACCAGGGGGCCCATGAGGTAGGCGGGCGCGCCCCCCACCCTCGTGGCTGATGGGTGGCCCCCCTCTGGTACTTCTTGCACCAATATTTTATATATATTCTGAAAAGTGCTCCCGTGGAGTTTCAGGACTTTTGGAGATGTGCAGAATAGGTCTCTAATATTTGCTCCTTTTCTAGCCCAGAATTCCAGCTGCCGGCATTCCCCCTCTTCATGTAAACCTTGTAAAATAAGAGAGAATAGGCATAAGTATTGTGACATAATGTGTAATAACAGCCCATAATGCAATAAATATCGACATAAAAGCATGATATGAAATGGACGTATCAACTCCCCCAAGCTTAGACCTCGCTTGTCCTCAAGCGAAAGCCGAAATTGAAAAATATGTCCATGTGTTTAGAGATAGAGGTGTCCATAAAAATAAAATACGGACATGAGGGCATCATGATCATTCTTAGAACATCAATCTTTGTTTATGATCTCTTATGCTAAAGTAACAATTCAATCACAATTTCAAGTATGAATCATAAACTTCATTGAAAGCTAACAAACTCTAATCTCAGTCACTGAGGCAATTGCAATTTATCATAACATAGGAAAGAGTCAATATAAGAGCTTTTCAGCAAGTCCACATACTCAACTATCATTTAGTCTTTCACAGTTGCTAACACTCACGCAACTACAACAGAAGTATTAAGGTAAACCTAACCATAACATGAAACATATGGATCCAAATCAGCCCCTTACGAAGCAACGCATAAACTAGGGTTTAAGCTTCTGTCACTCTAGCAACCCATCATCTACTTATTACTTCCCAATGCCTCCGTCTAGGCCCAAACAATGGTGAAGTGTCACGTAGTCGATGTTCACATGACACCACTAGAGGGATGACAACATACATCTCATCAAAATATCGAACGAATACCAAATTCACATGACTACTAATAGCAAGACTTCTCCCATGTCCTCAGGAAGAAACGTAACTACACACAAAGCATATTCATGTTCATAATCAGAGGAGTATTAATATGCATAATGGATCTGAACATATGATCTTCCACCAAGTAAACCAACTAGCATCAACTACATGGAGTAATCAACACTACTAGCAACCCACAGGTACCAATCTGAGGTTTGGATACAAAGATTGGATACAAGAGATGAACTAGGGTTTGAGATGAGATGGTGCTGGTGAAGATGTTGATAGAGATTGACCCCCTCCCGATGAGAGGATCGTTGGTGATGACGATGGTGATGATTTTCCCCTCCCGGAGGGAAGTTTCCCCGGCAGAACAGCTCTGCCAGAGCCCTAGATTGGTTCCGCCAAGGTTCCGCCTCGTGGCGGCGGAGTCTCGTCCCGTGAGCTGGCTTATGATTTTTTTCCTCGACGAAAGACCTCATATAGCAGAAGATGGGCATCGGAGGGCCACTGGGGGCCCACGAGGCAGGGGGCGCGCCTAGGGGGGTAGGGCGCACCCCCACCCTCGTGGCTGGTGGGTGGCCCCCCTCTGGTACTTCTTGCGCCCAATATTTTTTATATATTCAGAAAAGTGCTCCCGTGGAGTTTCAAGACTTTCGAAGATGTGTAGAATAGGTCTCTAATATATGCTCATTTTCCAGCCCAGAATTCCAGCTGCTGGCATTCCCCCTCTTCTTGTAAACCTTGTAAAATAAGAGAGAATAGGCATAAGTATTGTGACATAATGTGTAACAACAGCCCATAATGCAATAAATATCGATATAAAATCATGATGCAAAATGGATATATCAAGCCACAAGCTATTATGGGCTCTAGCATAGTTGAGTATGTTGCATGACCTCTTCCAGTGGTAGGCTAGTAGATGTAGGGGATGTAGGTTGGTACTGTCTACCCGAGGTTAGAGTTAATGTTTCTAAAAGACTGTGTCTCGGTCATCCGTTTCTCAAAGACCATGTAGTGCGAGAAATCCAACGGAGGAGATCGAGTCTTGTGGGGAAAAGTGCGCAAACCTCTACAGAGTGTACAAACTAATCATGGTTAGCCGTGTCCCCGGCTATGGACAACTTGAGTATCTGGTACTTGAATTATTGGTTTGATCTCATCACTCTAAATTAATTGTTGGGTTGCTAATGTACACTTTTTAATTGGGATTGAGATGGGGGTACCATTGTCAATGTTTCAACCACAATGATAGTTAAATAAAATATATTCCTTTGTTGTAGGAAAAAAATGGCTTTTCGCAAAAACATTATAACCATAGAGCCTCCACCAGCCATATATGCATATAGTGATAGCATTTATCTGTTCATTGCTCTACTGTGTTATATTGTCAGCATATTCCATGTGCTGGCCCATTTTTGGGTTGCAACATATCATGTTGCAGACTTTTCAGACGAGGACTAAGGTGCTCTAGGTCATTTGTCGTGCACTCAGCTATGCCGTTAGAGTTGATGGACTCACTTTATCTTCCAAGTCTTCTGCTGTTATCTTATCTAGATGGCCTTAAGCCATATTTATTGTAATAAGTTCTCTTTTGAGACATTCGATGTAGTAAATGTGTGATTGCTACTCTGTTATAAATCCTTCGAGTACTGTGTGTCATCATTACTGATCCAAGGATGACACTGACCACAGAGATTTGACCGTCTGAAGTCGGATCGCTACACGATGAATCTGACATCCAATATCATGCAAAGTGCGTGTGAAAATTCTAGAATGTTTTATGTGACGGGCAATGTTGGCCCTTTGTCCTCTACTGCAGACATAGTTCCGCAGAACGCCAACATAGATACCTCACTGCCAGGTACTGAGATCTTGCCCATGCATATCCTTATTAAGGCTAGTAGTAAGTGTGTACATTTAATGCACATTAATACTAGATATGATATTAGTTGCACGTTGATATTAGGTAGAATATTAAATGTGCACCAATTATGTTGTAAATTTATGCCGATATTGATATTTGGTATGATATTAATTGCATGTAAGACATGTTCAACGACTCACCATTGCAGTAATCTAAGTCGTTGGATACATATGATTTGACGACTGAGATTAGTTGGATATGTAGACATTAGTGTGGGACTTCTAGCCTAGGAAGCCAGCAGCGTACTATACTGGGTAAAAATCAACTTATCTTGTAACAAACACCACTGTTTTTTAGTCCAGCATGTGTGTTCAGAATGAAGCCATGCATCCACTAAGTAGCTATTATGTGATAAAAAAAAAGCTCTAAGTAAAATGCTAACCTGAAAGATGTATTACTGGAACAATTTACCCATATTCATATCTGAATTTTCCAATTACACAGACTATTAAGTCTTGGGAGGATTTTCCCCCTAGTTTGCTTGACCATGTTTCCCATTTACTAACTTCGTATGTCTTGCATTTTTTTCTAGAAGGAGCTTCTGATGGGCATGTGAACACTATGCTTTCACTAGGGATAACCCCTACACGACATGATCTTTCTGGAGCGTCCAATAACAACCTGTTAACACACAATCTGGATACACGTGAAGCCAACAGATTCTCTGTAATAACTCTAGACTGTGCTATTGCTTTACATATATGAAATATTTATTGTTACTATATGTATCCCTAAAGCTCTGCTAAACACTACAACCGAAGGTGGCGCAGGGACGCCCGGCACCTATGAAGGATCTCCCAAGGGAACCAAAATTCACCTGCCCAGTCTGCATCAATGAGCTGGTCGATGCATCGTCTACTATCTGCGGCCACATCTTCTGCAAGAAATGCATAGAGGCCTCCATATGATTTAATAAGAACTGCCCTACCTGTCGTAGAACGCTGACCATGAGAAATTTCCACCGCATCTACCTCCCGGTGATGGATTGAGCTGATCCAGCCATTCTAGGCGTGGTGGTGCATCAACAGCCGACCCTTCCTCCTGAACGGCATTTTGGTGATTCTGTCCGAACTATTCTTCATGGGGTTATCAGTAGAATACAATTTTTGCGCAACGATTTAGTAAATTCTTGACTCATACTGAACAAACTTTTAATCTGCATCCTTGGTGGTAAAGGATACCATTCTTGTGGGAATTCGAAACATGTGTCATGGTATTGTGAATATCTGCAAAGAACTACAAATATTTTTTTTGCTCGTGAGGGTATATGGTGTGTTCACGCACTCTAGGATATGTGTCTTTGCAAGGCAATCACGTTTAATTAGCAATAGCAGTAGACATTGTTATTAGTCGACCGACTAGGAACAAGTCGCGTAGAGCCCTAAAAGACATCAGACTGATAATTTATTTCCAATTGAGATTAGGCCCAATCTCCCTTAAAAGACATAATTGTGTTTCCTCACACTACATGCATGCTTGATAATTCCTTACCGAACACTCTCCAACCAGGACATGATGCTCTCCTTCCTGCTATTATATACTTCCTCCGTCCCAAAATAAGTGTTTCAAACTTAGTACAACTTTGTACTAAAGTTAGTACAAAGTTAAGACCCTTATTTTGGGACAGAGATAGTATTTTTGCATCCATACAAGATACTTTGGCCGTCGCTAATATCTTCTACTTCTTCACACTAAGTGGTGCTTCCATTATATGCGCGTTAGTTTTTGGGCAATAGCATATATATATGTGTCATTCTTTTGTAAACATTTTTTACATTCGGATCTATTGACCAAACTAGCAGTAAACACTCTTCGGGAAATAAAAAACAAACATCAAAATGCAGGCGAAAAGTAATCAAGGCTATCGTCCTACCATACCATCAGCCTTGAGAAAAAAACTTGTAATACAAGTAGTAGCCAGCGGCACAATAGCAGCGGGACACCGACTGAACCCCTCAGAGTGGTTGGAAGTTACGAGCACATGGTGGTTGCGGCTGGGAAAGTTTGACACCTTCACATATGACTAGTTACTTTTTGGCCAGTATATAAGGCAAGCAGGGTGTTGAAGTAGGTTTATAGGACCAGAAATCTAGTCGGGATGCGAACTGGACGTAGCTCAAACGATTAGTTTTCTTTAGTGGGACCATCCCTCTACGGTTCAAGTCATGGACTTGAAACTAGTGTGTACATCTTTCTGGATTTATTTCAGGCTTTTCGGCGATGTTTCAGTCAGTGTGAGGAGATGTTCATGTCCACTACGAAGTGCCTATAGGGGTAGGGTGTATGTGCGTGCGTTCATAGGGATGCGTGTATGTATTTCTATGTGAGCATGTAATTGTACTGTGTTAAAAAGAAATTTTGTCAGGATCACATCAAGAAGAAGGAGCGGAGAGAGACTCATGTTGGTGTTGTTTTTGTTCGTGTTCGAAGCAACAATATGGTATGCCCATTAGGCAAGTAGCACCTCTGTTATTATAGCATATTCTCATTACATTGATGTACTTAGTCCTTTCACACACACTATTTTTTATCTTGTTATAAAGAGATATTTACCATTGTGAACTCTTTATTTCTTAGAGCAAGTACCACATGGAGAATTAAGCAGGCTGTACAAGTTGACACATTATATTTGTGAGTTGGAGAAGAATGGAGAGGAGAGAGGAGAAAAGAGAGAATATGAGTAGGCTGTAAACTTACACTTTGTGAGAGAAGAAGGTGAGCAAGGGAAAATGACATTGCATGTAGAGCCAATATTTATTATGTGGATGGGACATTAAAAGGTCAAGGTCTACCAGCTAGATGGGATGAATAGGAGATTCTAAGATTTATTCCCAAAAGGTAAATGAGGAGGTGGGAATGAAGAAATGGAACTACATCTACGCGGCAACCAGATCATAAACCAGCATATATCAAGAACAAGTATGAATAAGTTCTTGGCCACTACTCTACGTCTTCGTTTGGAGAGGTTGAGCACGATTCTCCAAAGTCACCTAGACTTCACCTTCTTATCCTTGAGGTAAGTTCACATAGAAATCACCCAATCACTCGAGGTGGATCTTGAGGTGATCCTTGGATCCGTACAAACTTGATCGAAGTTGATCCACATGATGTATGTTCTAAAATAACTCCTACCCATCTAGGAAATGGAAAATGTCCAAGATTAACAAGTAAAATCTCTTGGCTCGAAAAAGTTCATGCTTGATGCTCAATCACAACTCAACTACTCTCTTGAAGATTACACTTTTAATATGTGGCCCCTTTACAGAAAGGAGTGGGAACACAAAGTATGAGAGTGAAATAAATGTGTTGGCGTGTCCACCCAAACAAGCAAGGCAGGCTACTATTTATAGGTATGCTCCGAAAACTAGCTGTTATTCTTCTGGATTCCCAACTCAGCAGCACCAAGACACTGGCCAACAACTCTAAGTCATTCAGCTACTAGTCGACACTTCAGTACTAGGTGCACAATAGGACATGGGTTTACAACACAAGAAATTCCTAGTGGTTCTAGCCAAACACAACTAGCGAAGAACCAGAAACACCTAGGAGACCCAAATTATTAAGTTCCCTAAATCACAATGTGGAAGTAAGGGCAGTGACCCATATTTCACACCCGAAGACTTCGAACTTGGTAACTATATCTTGAGCACTCAGCCATGCCGAATACTAATTAATACACATTCAAGAGATGTCACCCTCAATGACGCCGATCTCAAAACCGACGTAACCGAACGTAGCCAATGCATCACAAAGTGATTTCAAAGGATAAATTGTGTATTTGGTTGCGTTCTATCTAAGCATCAGTGAGTTTCGCTGTCTAACCACGATATCCAATCCATGTTAATAGTACGTTTTGCCATATACTCAAAGTGACTCGCTCAGGCACTATGAACTATAAACTCCACCAAGTCTTCAGGCAAAAATCATGTCTTCCACATTTTTAGGGGTCAAAATCCATTGGTTAGACAAATCTCTTATGGGACTAGACATGTGTGCATACTCATCAAGCACAATAGTCCCTTAAATGTTTGTCATTAATCATCAAAAACCACTAGGGGGCACTAAATGTAGTTTCAGCTTTTATATTGAATATAGATGATGTGGCGCCCAGAGAGAGCTAGTACACGATCTCTTATTAGCATTTATCTCATAGTACAATGAGATATATAATATTTTCACTTGTTATATGTCATTTGCCACAATACCGTTTGAAATAAATGTGTTCGGTAAACAAGGAATCTCCATGATTTAACTTTTTTCCCTGGAGAGACATGAAGCTTAATATTTGAGCCCCAGAACACTAACCTCATTAATTTCCATATATCGCATTTCATTTATATTGGTATCAAGCATGTTGTACCATTCATACTTCAGGTATGAGACTTATTAATTCTCCGTTTGGGACGAAACTTGTTCTGAGTATTTGTGATGGGTCCTCATGTATATACTAGTAAGTGTTGTGCTCCAAGCGACCAAAGAGCTCTTCTCTTCTAGAACTCGTGTGATTCTGGCATAATATGTTAATGCTAGAGCACCCCCTAAGAGGATATAACTATGAACTTTACCCTTTGACTCCCGGGCTGGGATGCTTGTTGGTCATGTCTAATAAATTCCTTGTTCACTTGCGTTAATTTTTTTTATGTTGTTACTATATTAGTTTCTGTTGAATACAGTTCCATTAATTGGTAACCTATTTATTATCCTTTGAATCTAGATGTTATGTATTACTATCCCTCCATCAAATCCATTCATTGTTGTCTACTCATTGAACGCAGTTTCCGCCATTGTGGTATTCATCCTACTTTCTCCTTTTCATTGGATTGGTTATGCTACATGTCCACTGATAACCCACAACTATGGGGGACCGTTTTTAGCCTTCTTCGATAAATAAGAGTGTCGAACCCAACGAGGAGCTAAAGGCAGAACAAATATTTCCTCAGGTTCTATCGACCACCGATACAACTCTACGCACACCTGACGCCCGCTTTACCTAGAACAAGTATGAAACTATTTTGCAAGAATAAAACAACGAGTACTTTGCGAGAATAAAACTACGGATAAATTGCAAGGTAATAAAAGTGGATAGCTTTTGTCAACAAGTAAGTCATTTGTCCCTAGGCAATCAATAACAAGTACACGTAATCATTCTTGCAATTCTATACGAGGGAGAGGCATGAGCTAACATACTTTCTCTACTTGGATCATATGCACTTATGATTGGAACTCTAGCAAGCATGCACAACTACTAAAGATCATTAAGGTCGTGAAACCCAACCATAGCATTAAGTATCAAGTCCTCTTTATCCCATACGCAACATCCTACCTACTCGGGTTTATGCTTTTGTCACTCTCGCAACCCACCATAAGCAAATCATGAACGTATTGCAACACCCTACAGTGGGGACCCCTCACGTTTGTGCGAGACGGAGGGCACCGTAGGACAGCACCATAAATAAAATATACAATCATACCATCCAAGATAATAATTAACCCACAGGACAAAACGGATCTACTCAAACATCATAGGATAACCAAATATCATTGGGAAATAATATCTGGAGTTGAGCACCATGTTTAAGTAGAGATTACAACGGGGAGAAGGGGTGTCACACTGCTGCATAGAGGGGGAGAAAGTTGGTGTTGATGGTAGCAAGATTGTTGATGTAGATCGCCGTCACGATCCTTGCCCCGGCGGCACTCCGACGCCACCGGGAGAGAGAGAGAGGGAGAGAGCACCATTCTTCTTCTTCTTCTTCTTCTTTGGCCTCCCCCTAGATGGGAGGAGAGTTCCCCCTCTGGTCCATGGCCTCCATGGCGGCGGAGGGGCGGGAGCCCTTCCGAGATTGGATCTCCCTCTCTGTTTTCTTTTGTTTCACGCTCCCCAAATCCGGCCCTTCATCGTTTCTTAAATTTCCGGAGATCCATAACTCAGAAAGTGCTAAAATTTTCACACGATTTTTTTTCTATAAATTGTCTTTCTTGCGCCAGAATAAGGCCCCCAACCAACTTAGGAGGGGGGGCATAATAAACTTGGGTGCGCCTGGGGCCTGGGGCGTGCCCTAGTGGGTTGTGGGCACTGTGGGCCCCCGTTTGCGTTGATTCCACCTCCCAAAAATCACATATATTCCAAAATTATTCTCCATAAATTTTTATGCGTTTGGACTGCATTTGATAGGGATTTTCTGCGAAAAAAACATGCAAAAAATAGGAAGTGGCACTGGGTACTGGATCAATAGGTTAGTCCAATAAATCATATAAAAAGTTGCCAAAAATATGTGAAACTTGTATAATATTGGAATGAAACAATAAAAAATTACACATACGATGGAGACGTATCATCCGCTTCCCGATACTAATGGTGTAGGTATTAAGGTCGAAAATGATCGGCCGAAGCATTATGCTCTATGGATAACCATTACGACTTAAGTGGATAACTGGTTCCCGATAGAATCCAGATTTCCATTCCTGGTGTGCACTATATAGTCCCATTATTGTAACTCGTGGAATTATGAATAGCACACAAGGGTCCAAAGCTTTGCACAAACTCACTTATCTATTTCGTCCGTGTTTTCTAGGGCTAGTTGGTGGATCAGACATCTTTAGTCTCTAAAATAAACAACTCAGGTAGAAAAAAACTAGAGATAGATATCCAAAATGTACCTTTACAAACAACATGACAATGTATATGGTCTTGGTATTCTCTAAAAAAAGTCCCAGCCTTTTTCATACCGGCGGCAAACATTCAATAGATAGGGCATGACTAGTATGTGACCTATAATTGAGATGCGATCATAGGATGTGGCATCAAGGGCCATTACATGTGAAATCAGTGGTACAAATGGAGAAGGTTGTGTTCAACCACCGAGGAACATAACATTTTGTTGAAACCTCCCTAGGAAGAGATGCTCTTGTCGCAACTAGTCCTCCCCCACCATACACCATGATGACCTCCCAACTACATCAACAACCAAGAGCTTTATCAGACCGACACCCTCCTATTGTTTATAATGCCCCGAAATTCTCCCTTCCTAAGAGTATCACCAGCAGTTCACCTTCCCCTTTAATATTGATGGTTTTTTGTTGGGCCAAAAAAGGTGCTCCAACAGTTCCCGTAAAAGCGATTTTTTAGGGAACCCGATATAATCATCGCAACTCCCCTTCTATCTGGGGGAGATGGCCTTCTCGTAAACTTCCAGTATAATTGTTACGTCAGCGCGTGATACGTCTCCAACGTATCTATAATTTTTTATTGTTCCATGCTGCTATATTATAAATCTTGGATGTTTTATATTCTTTTACTAGCACCTTTATATCATTTTTTGGGACTAACCTATTGACTAGTGCCCAGTGTCAGTCGCAATTTTTTGCTTGTTTTTTATTTCGCAGAATATCCATATCAAACGAAGTCCAAATGCAGTGAGTTTTTTTGAAGATTTTTTTTCTGCCTAGAAGAGAACCAGGGAGCCCAAGAGGTGTAACAGAGGAGGCCCATGGTGATCTTTTCCACTGCCTCTCAGCTATATAAATAATCACATATTTCAGAAACCCTAGAGGAGTCGAGAGATCAGAGTTTTGACCAGCGCAAATTTCAGAACCACGAGATGCAATCTACAGGCCTTTTCTGGCACCTTGCCGAAGGGGTCAACGATCACGAAGGTGTTCTTCATCATCATCCTTGCCCCTCCGATGGCGATGCTGCGTGAGTAGTTTACCACACTTGAGCCGGGTCCTATTCATCTAGCAGTAACCGCATACTACCACAAGGTCCTGTTCATCTAGCGGCAACCGCCTACACACGGCCAGGGTCCTGTTCATCCAACCCCCACTAGGAACTATTCATCCACAACTAACCCAACCATCTCGAATCACCACATATCGACTCATTCTACATATCATGCGCGTGGCAGCAACGGGCACTGTTCATCTAGAGGCAACCCAACCGGCTAGCTACGTCTCGCACAGGGGTTCGAACGGCTTTAGGAAGTAGCAGCAACGATCGACTGGGTTCAATTAGCAGCAAAGGAGTAGGTCGGATTCAGTTAGCAGCGAAGGGATCGATCGATCGGCTTCAGTACATAGCAGCAGGCGATCGAGCGGGTTCAGTAAGTGAACGCCTGTTGCTCAGGTTCAGTTATAGCGACATAGCTCGCACCTCACGCGCGTACGAGAGAAACGTGCAAACCACACTGCATCGCTCGGCCCCGATCGATCACCTACCGTAACTAGGAAATCCATGAAAGTTTCCTCGCCCTCACTTCTACCATGATTTTTATGTCATGGATGGCCCAAAGAATGTCATGCAGCTGCGTCCCCGGCTCGCCTAGGACGAAGAGCCCATTTTTTGTCATGATTTTTTGTTGTAGAAGTAGGAGCCCACCACATCTATGATGATACGTCGTTTTGTGAGAATTATCATCATAGAAGTGTCATAACCATGACATTATTTTTTTCGTTTGGGACATAATGTCACGGGTCTGTCTTTTTTTGTAGTGTGCTTACATACTGGGCATTAAGATCTATAGAGATAGATCAAGACGTCTGATAGGACTTTCACAGAGCACATACCCTAACAAGATTTTGAAGGAGTTCAAAATGGATCAGTCAAAGAAAGGGTTCTTGCCTTTATTGCAAGGTGTGTAGTTGAGTAAGACTCAAATCCCGACCACGACAGAAGAACGAGAAAGGTTGAAAGTCGTCCCTATGCCTCGGCCATAGGTTCTATAATGTATGACATGTTGTGTACTAGACCTGATGTGTGCCTTTCCATAAGTCTGGCAGGGAGGTACCAAAGAGATCCATGAGTAGATCTCTGGACAGCGGTCAATAACATCCTGAAGTACTTTAAAAGGACTAAGGACATGTTTCTCATTTATGGAGGTGACGAAGAGCTCGTCATAAAGGGTTACATCGATGCTAGCTTCGACACATATCCGGATGACTCTAAGTCTTAAACCGGATACGTATTTATGTTCAATAGTGGATCAGTCATTTGGCATAGCTCCAATTTGGAGTGTGGTGGTAACATCTACTGTATGACACAGAGATTTGCAAATTACACACCCATGTGAATGCTGTAGACCCATTGACTAAAACCTCTCTCACAAGAAAAACATGATCAAACCCTAGAACTCATTGGGAGTTAATCACATAGTGAGGTGAACTAGATTATTGACTCTAGGGCAAGTGGGAGACCATTGAAATATGCCCTAGAGGCAATAATAAATTGCTTATTATCATATTTCCTTGTTCAAGATAAAGGTTTATTATTCATGCTAGAATTGTATTGAACGAAAACTGAAATAACGTGTGGATACATAAACAAGTACCGTGTCCCTAGTGATCCTCTGATACGTCTTTAGCGTATCTACAATTTATGAAGTATTCATGCCAGGATTCCAATAATTTTATATGGTTTTGGTATGATTTTCATGGAACTAGCACAGACTAACGTTGTTTTTAGCAGAACTACCATGGTGTTGTTTTTTGTGCAGAAATGAAAGTTCTCCAAATGAGTTGATGATTTTTTTGAACAAAAGAGACCCCCGAATCTTCGTGGAAGGACCAGAAGGTGAAGGAATACGGCACAAGACACCGGGGCACGCCTGGGCCCTTGCCCGTGCCCCGATGGGTTGTGCTCACCTCGAGGCCCATCTTCATGTGATTCCAACGCTGAAAAGTCCTATAAATAGAGAAACCATAAAAAATAACCCTAGATTAGAAGTTTCTCCACCGCAAGCCTCTATAGCCACTAAAAATCAATGTCGACCCCGTTCTGGCACTCCGTCGGAGGGGGAAATCATTACCGGTGGCCATCTTCATCATCCTGAAGCCACCATGATGAGAAGGGAGTAGTCCATGCTCGGGGCTGGGGGTTTGTACCTGTAGCTATGTGTTTAATCTCTCTCTCTATCTCTCTCTCTCTCGTGTTCTTGGTGGCACGATATTGATGTATCGGGGGCTTTGTTAATATAGTTGGATCATATGGTGTTTTCCCTCTCTATCGAATTGAGTTTTCCCTTTGAGATTTCATTCTTATCGGATCGAATACTCTTATGGATTTGAGAGCACTTAATATATGTATTGCATATGAATACTCATGGTGACTATGGGTTGATGTCTACTATACGCAACCTTCTTCTTGTAGACGTTGTTGGGCCTCCAAGTGCAGAGGTTTGTAGGACAGCAGCAAATTTCCCTCAAGTGGATGACCTAAGGTTTATCAATCTGTGGGAGGCGTAGGATGAAGATGGTCTCTCTCAAACAACCCTGCAACCAAATAACAAAGAGTCTCTTGTGTCCCCAACACACCCAATACAATGGCAAATTGTATAGGTGCACTAGTTCGGCGAAGAGATGGTGATACAAGTGCAATATGGATGGTAGATATAGGTTTTTGTAATATGAAAATATAACAACAACAAGGTAACTAATGATAAAAGTGAGCACAAACGGTATTGCAATGCTTCGAAACAAGGCCTAGGATTCATACTTTCACCAGTGCAAGTTCTCTCAACAAGGATAACATAACTAGATCATATAACAATCCCTCAACATGCAACAAAGAGTCACTCCAAAGTCACTAATAGCGGAGAATAAGCGAAGAGATTATTGTAGGGTACGAAACCACCTCAAAGTTATTCTTTTCAATCAATCCATTGGGCTATTCCTATAAGTGTAACAAATAGCCCTAGAGTTCGTAGTAAAATAACACCTTAAGACACAAATCAACCAAAACCCTAATGTCACCTAGATACTCCAATGTCACCTGAAGTATCCGCGGGTATGATTATACGATATGCATCACACAATCTCAGATTCATCTATTCAACCAACACAAAGAACTTCAAAGAGTGCCTCAAAGTTTCTACCGGAGAGTCAAGACGAAAACGTGTGCCAACCCCTATGCATAGATTCCCAAGGTCACGGAACCCGCAAGTTGATCACCAAAACATACATCAAGTGAATCAATAGAATACCCCATTGTCACCATGGGTATCCCACGCAAGACATACATCAAGTGTTCTCAAATCCTTAAAGACTCAATCCAAAAAGTTAACTTCAAAGGGAAAACTCAATCCATTACAAGAAGGTAGAGGGGGAGAAACATCATAAGATCCAACTATAGTAGCAAAGCTCGCGGTACATCAAGATCGTGCCAAATCAAGAACATGAGAGAGAGAGAGATCAAACACATAGCTACTGGTACATACCCTCAGCCCTGAGGGTGAACTACTCCGTCCTCGTCACGGAGAGCGCCGGGATGATGAAGATGGCCAGCGGTGATGGATCCCCCTCTGGCAAGTTGCCGGAACAGGGTGCCGATTGGTTTTTGGTGGCTATAGAGGCTTGCGGCGGCGGAACTCCCGATCTAGGTTTATTTTGGGGGGTTTCTGTATTTATAGGAATTTTTGGTGTCGGTCTCACGTCAGGGGGCTCTCCGAGTCATCCACGAGGCAGGGGGTGCGCCCAAGGGGGTAGGGCGCGCCCTCCACCCTCGTGGATGGCTCGGGACTCTTCTGGCCCAACTATTTTACTCTAGGGGCTTCTTTTGGTCCATAAAAAATCATCAAAGATTGGCACGTCAATTGGACTCCGTTTGGTATTCCTTTTCCGTAAAACTCAAAAACAAGGGAAAAATAGAAACTGGCACTGGGCTCTAGGTTAATAGGTTAGTCCCAAAAATCATATAAAATAGCATATAAATGCATATAAAACATCCAAGATTGATAATATAATAGCATGGAACAATAAAAAATTATAGATACGTTGGAGACCTATCAAGCATCCCCAAGCTT
>NC_053024.1:344417337-344492811 GCF_003073215.2 Triticum urartu | reverse complement strand
CTGTCCAAGGAGTTGGAAGAGTACAAAGCCCAACTTGAGGCCGCACTAGCCGCGGCAGGGGAGCCCAAGGAGACCCCCTCTGGTAATATACACTTCGAAAGATAAGTATTTTGCGAAGCACGGCATGGGTGCGAATCTGACAAATGAAATTGTAGATGGCGCTGGATTGAATCCGGAAAGGCAACACCTCCTACGTCAGCTAAAGGCTGGTGAGAAGGTGCTGACAAAGGTGAGGCAGGAGAAGAAAGATCTCCAAGATTCCAACACCAAGCTGGGCGTCGAGCTAAAAGATGTTCGTGCCCGGCTGTCAGACTCCGTGAAGGAGAATCAGCGACTTCGGTGCGGCATATTTAGTAAGTGCTTGAATGAACCTTTGAAAGAAAGTTCGGCAGGGAAGTCGACTAACAGAGCAATGTCTGTAGGTGTGCTAACAGGTCGTCCTGCAGACGAGATGCCCGGTTCTATGGGTGACCTTCTTCCTGAGCTCTCGCAACTGCTCGATCGAGTTCAGTAGGCGATGCAAGGCCTCGCCCAGGCCCTGTGGCCATCCATCTCCATGCCCGAAGGTCTTGGAGAGCTTGCGGAGAAGCTAAAAGGAGCACGGTGGCGCTTCCAATTGTGGAAGATATCGGCCTGCCGTCAAGGCGCTAGGGAGGCCTGGGCCATGGTGAAGACGCGGTACACAAAGGCTAACCCCAACCATATGGCCGAGGTCGGTCCTGTAGGGCCCGAT
Organism: Triticum urartu; assembly: GCF_003073215.2. Classification (NCBI taxonomy): domain Eukaryota; kingdom Viridiplantae; phylum Streptophyta; class Magnoliopsida; order Poales; family Poaceae; genus Triticum; species Triticum urartu. Next base: position 344,492,078 of record NC_053024.1, on the reverse strand, counting down.
GGGAAGGAGATCCATGTAAGCTTAGTATACGGCCAAGTAGAGTTGGCTGCAAAGTATTCCCAGCAGGACTGTAAATTAGACAGCCTGTTAGATGGTATTGAAGAGGAATACAATCAGTCAAAATGACTATGTAATTTAATTGACATTTATAATGCCTTCTAGCCGGATTGTAGATCATTTGTCATGGCCGACCTTTTCGCTTCAGCCTCGGGACTTGACGGTCCGGAGTGTGTCCGAATTCTCAGGCGGTTATATAGGAACCGGGGAATGCATGGAGACCAGGCGTAGGGGTCATTAGTGCGTGAACAGACAAGTGCCCGACTAGTTATGTTATATTACATGGTTAGTAAGAAACATCTTCCAGGGAGAATAGTTCCGTTAGGGGTTCCTTTCCCTGGGAGGCATGCCCTAAAGTGCATGTCCATGCTGCGAAAAGAAATGCAGGAAAAACATCTGGAGCATATAGATAAATAAAAAAAAGATCATCTTTAGTTCAGCGACCAAATATTCCCTTAAGAACGCTAGCTTTCGGCTTCACCCAGTCTGAGGTACACGTCCGGCTGACCCGGCAGTAACAATCGCAGAGGTGCTCCGTTTACCACCTAGCCGAACAATCGGGAACGTAGGGGTAAGCACAGGAGCTAGGCAACCCAGCTTGGCCAAAACTTAAGTCATATCGATGCATATAATGGTGAATAAAAGGTACATGCGGAAGTGTGACACATGTGTTGGGCATGAAGCCCGTATAAATAAGCTTCTGTTTAAAGAAGCCCCCAGGTTTAATGAGCGCGGACAGCGCGTCACTTTATGAGCTTTTAAAGGCTATAAGAGAGAGAGAGGGAGAAGAAGAGGAATGTAAGACAGAAAGTATATAAAAAATGGACAGAGGAAGGAGACGAACAAAGAGTCCAGCGCTAGGCATAGAATCTTCGGAGACGGGCTGCGTTCCATGGGTTCGGCTCGAGTTGGTTATCCGATGCATTTCGCAGGCGGTACGCTCCACCAGTTAGGACTTGGTCAATTATGAAGGGACCTTCCCACTTAGGCTTGAGTTTGTCCTTTTTCTTGTCCGGTAGTCGTAGAACTAATTCGCCAACGTTGTAATTTTTGGCCCGTACTTCTCTGCTTTGGTATCTTCGAGCCTGCTGTTGATAGAATGCGGAACGGGCTTTTGCCACGTCACGCTCCTCCTCCAATGCGTCCAAGCTGTCCTGCCAATCGAGCTCGGCTTCTCTTTCTTCGTACATGCGCACTCGAGGTGAGTCATGAATTATGTCGCAAGGCAAAACTGCCTCTGCGCCGTACACCATAAAGAATGGTGTGTATCCGGTGGTGCGATTCGGTGTGGTCAGCAGCCCCCAGAGTACGGAGTCGAGCTCCTCTACCCAGTGCGTGTTAGATTCCTTGAGGGACCGCACTAATCCGGGTTTGATGCCTCTCATGATAAGACCATTTGCATGTTCGACCTGGACGTTAGTTTGTGGATGATAGACGGAAGCATAATCGAGCTTGATGCCCATGTTTTTGCACCAGAGTTTTACCTCGTCGGCCGTGAAGTTCGTGCCGTTATCAGTGATGATGCTGTGGACGATGCCATAACGGTGTACGACCCCGGATATGAAGTCTATCACCGGTCCGGATTCGGCCGTCTTAACAGGCTTGGCTTCTATCCATTTGGTGAACTTATCCACCATGACCAGTAAGTATTTTTGCTTGTGGGTTCCGCCTTTAAGGGGTCCAACCATGTCAAGCCCCCAGACCGCGAAGGGCCAAGTAATGGGGATAGTTTGGAGGGCGGTGGGTGGCATGTGGCTTTGGTTTGCAAAGAGCTGGCAACCGGTGCATCGTTGGACTAAGTCCTGAGCGTCTGCCCGGGCCGTCGGCCAATAAAAGCCTGTACGGAAGGCCTTGCTTACAAGGGACCGAGCTGCAGCGTGATGACCGCCGAGTCCGGCATGAATTTCAGCCAGGAGGTTCTGCCCCTCCTCTTCGGAGATGCACCTTTGAAGGACTCCGGTAGTGCTTTTCTTATAAAGCTCTCCCTCGTGGACTCTGTAGGCTTTGGATCGCCGCACTATGCAGCGTGCCTCATTTTGGTCCTCGGGGAGTTCCTGCCTAGTAAGGTAGGTGAGGAATGGTTCTGTCCATGGGGCGATGACAGCCATTATTACGTGGGCTGAAGGTGTTATTTCATTGGCAGAGCCTCCGATTGTGTCAGAATGTTCGCTGTCAGGCAGTGCGGTTGGGTCCGGGCTGTTATTGTTCGGCTCCCCTTCCCATACTACGGATGGCTTGAACAGCCTTTCCAAGAAGATGTTGGGGGGGACTACATCGCGTTTTGTGCCGATGCGTGCCAGACATCTGCCGCTTGATTATTTTCCCGGGCTATATGGTGAAATTCAAGCCCCTCGAACCGAGCTGACATTTTTAGGACGACATTGCGGTAAGCTGCCATTTTTGGATCCTTGGCATCGAAGTCTCCATTTATTTGGGATATTGCGAGGTTCGAGTCCCCGCGCACCTCTAGGCGTTGAATGCCCATGGATACTGCCATCCGGAGACCATGTAAAAGGGCCTCATATTCGGCTGCATTGTTGTAGTCTGTGTACATAATCTGGAGTACGTATTGAACTGTGTCTCCTGTGGGGGACGTCAAAATGACGCCAGCCCCCAGTCCGGCCAACATCTTGGAGCCGTCGAAATGCATGATCCAATTTGAATATGTGTCGTACTCTTTAGGGAGTTCGGCCTCCGTCCATTCTGCGACGAAGTCAGCCAAGACTTGCGACTTGATGGCTCGTCGTGGCTTATAAGTTATGTCGAATGGGAGGAGCTCAATGGCCCATTTTGCAATCTGGCCCGTTGCGTCACGGTTGTTTATAATATTGTTAAGTGGTACTTCTGAGGCTACTGTTATTGAACACTCTTGAAAGTAGTGTCGTAGCTTCCGGGATGCCATGAATACCGCGTACGCAATCTTTTGATAATGCGGGTACCGTGATTTGCAGGGAGTGAGGACAGTGGACACATAATAGACCGGCTTTTGAAGGGGGAATTTGAGTCCGTCCGCTTCTCGTTCCACGACGAGCACTACGCTTACAACCTGATGTGTTGCTGCAATGTATAATAGCATTGGTTCGCCAATGTTTGGTGCGGCCAGGACTGGGTTTGTTGCCAGTATGGCTTTTATTTCGTCGAGTCCGGCCGTGGCTACATCCGTCCATTTGAAGTGTTCAGTGCGCCGAAGGAGGCGGTAAAGGGGTAGGGCCTTTTCTCCCAAGCGGGAGATAAAGCGGCTTAGAGCCGCCACGCATCCGGTTAACTTTTGTATTTGTTTGAGGTCCTTTGGGATATCCAGTTGCGACAGAGCTCGGATCTTGGCTGGATTTGCTTCAATTCCTCTACCGGATACAATGAAGCCCAAGAGCTTTCCGGTCGGAACACCGAAAACGCATTTTTCCGGGTTGAGCTTGATGTCGTATGTTCGGAGGTTATCAAATGTGAGCCTCAAGTCATCTACTAGAGATTCAACATGTCTTGTTTTGACGACCACATCATCTACATATGCCTCCACTGTTTTGCCGATCTGGCTTGCCAGACATGTCTGAATCATGCACTGATATGTTGCGCCGGCGTTTTTGAGCCCGAAGGGCATCGTGTTGAAGCAGAATGGGTCGTATGGTGTGATAAATGCCGTTGCGGCTTGGTCTGGTTCTGCCATCTTGATTTGATGGTAGCCAGAATATGCGTCGAGGAAACACAACGGATCATGTCCTGCGGTAGCGTCGGTAATTTGATCGATGCGGGGGAGGGGGAAGGGATCCTTTGGGAAAGCCTTGTTAAGGTCTTTAAAATCAACACACAGGCGCCAGGATTTGTCCTTCTTTGGTACCATCACCAGGTTTGCTAGCCAGTCTGGATGTTTTATATCTCTGATCAATCCGGCCTCCAATAGCTTTGCTAGATCCTCTCTCATGGCCTGTCTCTTAGGTTCGGAAAAATGCCGAAGAGCCTGTTTGACAGGTTTGAATCCTGTTTGGATATTTAAGTTGTGCTCGGCCAGCCTGCATGGGATTCCTGGCATGTCTGAAGGGTGCCAGGAGAAAATGTCCCAGTTCTCTCGTAGGAACTCTCGTAGTGCGGCGTCTACATCAGGGTTTAACTGTGCCCCGATGGAAGCTGTTTTATTGGGGTCCGTTGGATGGACTTGGAATTTGACTATTTTGTCCGCCGGTTTAAAGGAGGTGGACTTGGATCTTTTGTCGAGTACCACATCGTTATTCACCGTAGAGCGCAGCACAGTCAGTTCCTCAGCCGCTAGGGCTTCGGATAGTGCCTCGAGGGCCAGTGCGGCTGTCTTGTTTTCGGCGCGGAGTGCTATGTCCGGATCACTAGCGAGAGTGATGATCCCGTTAGGCACGGGCATCTTGAGCTTCATGTACCCGTAATGGTGTATTGCTTGGAAGATTGTAAATGCTTCCCGCCCTAGCAGAGCGTGATAACCGCTGCTGAACGGAGCCACATGGAACATGACTTCTTCGGACCTGTAATTATCCGGCGTGCCCAACACCACATCTAGTGTGATTTTTACTGTACAGCGTGCTTCCCGACTGGGGATTATTCCTCTAAAGGTTGTGCTGCTTCGCTCAATGCGGTTCCAGTCTATTTCCATTTTTGAAGGGTTTCCTCATAAATGAGGTTCAATCCGCTGCCGCCGTCCATGAGTACCTTGGTAAGACGAAAGCCATCCACTATTGGACTGAGGACCAATGCGGCTGGTGCTCGGGCTGTTCGGAATTTAGGTTCATCACTGGCGTTAAAGGTAATAGCCGTGTCACTCCATGGGTTTATTGTTGCTACTTGGTAGACTTCGGCAAGGCTGCGGAGTGTCCTTTTTCGCATATTATTTGATGCAAAAGTCTCGAAGACTGTTAATACCGTATTGGTGTCTCTGGGGTGGCTTTCTGTGGCCTCCGGAATTAGGAGATTTTCATCAATTTTGGCCACCTGCCGGAGTATCCAACATGCTCTGAGGCTGTGAGTTGGTGTGGCGTTCTCTGTACTATGAATTTTACAGGGTCCATTAAGCCATCCTTCCAGTACAGTTCCATGCCCTGTAGAGGGTTTTTGCTTTTTAGTGCTTGACCCGAGTGTCTGGTGATGATGCACCCTTTTATTTCGAACTGGGTTTGTATTCAGGGCCGGATTGTGCCAAAATTTTATTTCGGTTTTCCAGGCGCTTTCCATCGCACAGTACTTTCGTACAATGGACGCCAAGTCAGCGAAGCGTGTAATATCACGGTGACATATGGCATTGAGTATTCCCTTGTCCGTGCAATTATTGCAGAAGATTGAGATTGCGTCTTCCTCGCGGCAGTCCCTTAGCCTGTTCTTAATCAGGAGGAATCTGGCCCAGTAATGATGTACTGTTTCATCGGGTTCTTGCCTGATTTTGGATAGATCGCTTATGTTGGGGTGGGTGGGTGGAATTAAATCCGAAGCCTCACCCCATCTGAGGCTCAGAGGCCGAGGAATTTCCGAACTCGAAAATTTGGATTCCTGGATGTTCTCCAATGAATCCAGCCCGTCGCCTGACTCTAAGTTCAGGTCTTGAGTGATATCCTCCCCTCTGCGGGTATCCGGCTTGGAGGGATCGGGAATCCGGACGTAGCGAGTCCTTAAGATAGATGGAGGGTCGCCGCACTGTCCCTCTACCATGGCAACATGATGGGTGACTTGGGGAGAGTTAATCTCTCTCAGATCGGGTTTAGGCCCAATCTGGTCGTAATCCGTAGCGACTCCCAGGGCGGCGAAGCGATCCAAGAGCTCGTTTATGGAAGAGAGCTCCATTGGATCTAACTGCTCGGCGAGTTCCGAGATGACATGAAGATTGTTTTCGATGGCTCGAGAGGTCATCGTCGGTGCAGAAGTCGAACAGGCGGTCATAAGAAAACCACCTAGCCGGAGGGTTTGGCCGACAGCCAAAGCTCCCTTAGCAACGGTGCCGTCTTTAAAGACGGGGCGAGGCATCCTTCCTGATGGCGATGACACAGAGGAACTCTCAATGAAAGCACCAATCTTGGTGTCAAAACCGGCGGATCTCGGGTAGGGGGTCCCGAACTGTTCGTCTAGGCCAGATGGTAACAGGAGGCGAGGGACACGAAGTTTTACCCAGGTTCGGGCCCTCTCGATGGAGGTAAAACCCTACGTCCTACTTGATTAATATTGATGATATGGGTAGTACAAGAGTAGATCTACCACGAGATTGGAGAGGCTAAACCCTAGAAGCTAGCCTATGGTATGATTGTTGTTGTGTATGTTGTCCTACGGACTAAAACCATCCGGTTTATATAGACACCGGAGAGGGCTAGGGTTACACAAAGTCAGTTACAATGGTAGGAGATCTACATATCCGTATCGCCAAGCTTGCCTTCCACGCCAAGGAAAGTCCCTTCCGGACACGGGACGGAGTCTTCAATCTTGTATCTTCATAGTCCAGGAGTCCGGCCAAAGGTATAGTCCGGCCATCCGGACACCCCCTAATCCAGGACTCCCTCAGTCATCCTCCATTGTCTCGTTGCCATTGCCTTGTTTGGGTGTGTCAACCATGTATATATCGTATGATGAGGTGGCTGTCCAGTGCCCTGTGGGCAGTGGTTCCACTTCGTCTCCCGCATCGTCATCCATACCGTTGATGTCATCGGAGTCAAAGTCGAGCATGTCGGTTAAGTCGTGACAGTGGCTACTAAGTGGGTGGTGGGTGGGCGGCGAATTTCTTCGTCATCCGCATCCCAATCCTGCCGGACATAGTTCAGCCAGGATCCTCCTGACAAGGAGAGAGACCTTAAGGAGTTCAGTATGTCGCCGAAGGGCGAGTGCTGAAAAATATCTGCGGAGGTAAACTCCATGATCGGCGCCCAATCGGATTCGATGGGAATGGGCGCATGCTGTTCGGGGTCCGTGGCCGGAGAAGGATCCGACAGTTTGACAACATGGCTCTCGTGAAAGGTAAGGTCGATATTCGGCTCGATCGCCGCTGAGGATACGGACTCTGTGATGGGGTCTATCCACCCGTCCATGGATGACGCAACTGGCTCCGAATTGAGGCTCGGAGCGGCTGCCAGTGCGATCTCCTGAACACGATCCGATGGCAGAGCTAAATCGTACTCATCGTGACCGCGTGGCGCACAAGGCAGGGGCTCGAATCCGTCGAAGATCAAGTCTCCGCGGACATCGGCTTTGTAATTTAAGCTTCCAAACCTGACCTGGTGGCCAGGGGCGTAACTTTCGATCTGCTCCAGATGGCCAAGCGAGTTGGCCCGCAGTGCAAAGCCACCGAACACAAAGATCTGTCCGGGGAGAAAAGTCTCACCCTGGACTGCATCGCTGTCGATGATAGTAGGAGCCATCAAGCCTAACAGCGACGTCACAGAGGAACTCTCAATGAAAGCACCAATGTCGGTGTCAAAACCAGCGGATCTCGGGTAGGGGGTCCTGAACTGTGCGTCTAAGGCGGATGGTAACAGGAGGCAAGGGACACTATGTTTCACCCAGGTTCGGGCCCTCTTGATGGAGTTAAAACCCTACGTCCTGCTTGATTTATTCTTGATGATATGAGTATTACAAGAGTTGATCTACTACGAGATCAGAGAGGCTAAACCCTAGAAGCTAGCCTATGGTATGATTGTATGTTGTCCTACGGACTAAAACCCTCCGGTTTATATAGACACCGGAGGGGGTTAGGGTTACACAAGGTCGGTTACAAAGGAGGAGATATCCATATCCATACTGCCTAGCTTGCCTTCCACGCCAAGTAGAGTCCCATCCGGACACGAGACGAAGTCTTCAATCTTGTATCTTCATAGTCCAATAGTCCAGCCAAAGGATATAGTCCGGCTGTCCGGAGACCCCCTAATCCAGGACTCCCTCAGATGATATCTAAGCTTTTATTATCATTGCTTCTTCAGGACTGGATGGAGAGGGCGAAGCAGATCCAGTGTCCGGCTCCGCTGCCCGAAGAACCGGTCATCCCGCGTCTAGCAAAGATGCTGGTACCGGTGCCCTATAAGGCGCCGGAGAAGAAGGCCATGGGGAAGGCCAAGGGGGTCCGGAGCGGACCCCGCCGCAAGGTCACTTCGGACATGTTCGAAGACAAGACCCATTCCTCCACCGCCGAAGACGGCGACAACGAGGAGGAGGAGGAGGAGGAGGAGAGCGACTCTCCCCCTGATAGGGGGAGAAAGAAGAGGGCGGCCGCCACAAATCTGGAGGCGGAGGCGCCCAAGAGGGGGGGAAGGCCCCCTAGTGGATAACTCTGCATGGGACGTCGACAACAGCTCGGAGCGAAGCCCCTGGACTAAGCCCCTGGCAGCATCGTGAGTACTAAGAACCCACACTCGTTTATTTATCCGGCCTCTTCACTCTATGGCATTAATATGGTTAATCATGTTATTGTAGTCCGGCCCATGACAGTCCCTCAGCGGGCACCGTCCTTGAGAGCCATGGGAAACTAGTTCACCATGACCTTTTCGTCGTCGTTGGCCGCTTTGATGCTCAGTTTGTAGAGCTGTAGAAACTCCGCAGGGTCGGGGTTGCCGTCGTAGCGAGGAGGCAGATCTGGCTTGAACATGCCCGGTCAGACGACGCAACGCAACTCCAGAGTGAAGGCGTGGCAGCCGCAGGTCGTCATGGAGGCAGAGCTTGGTCGTGGTGCCCCTACGTCGCTGCGGCATGCGGCGCATGGACCTGTCACATCAAGCAATCCTGGTGCAGCGGAGCTGGGAGTGGAGGAGCGTTTCCTTGTGGACGGGGAATCCCTTGGCAGCTTCTTTCTTTGTGCGCGGGCATGTGGCGCGGTGGGTCGCGCCGCTGGGCCGTGCATCTTGGAGCAAGGATGCCGTCTTGACGTAGGGGAGGCTGAGGTGCTCCCTGAGTAGCACGCCATGGTGCAAGGGTGACATCTTGTTGCGGAGGGGGCGGAGGCGCTTCGTGAGCCACGTCGCCCGCAGCTGGGGGCAGGCGAGGCAGCGAGAGGGACGGTGCAGGAGAGCCTCCCGTGGCGCTGACGAGCTCCGTGATGCAGTCCAGCCAGTCCTCGTAGAGGTCGTCGACTGGATGGTAGTGCAGGAGCTCGTGTGCCATGAGCAGCGCGGCCTGCGCATTCGTGGGCGTGCGGTGAGCGTGAGATGACGAGCCGGCCGGAGTCAGCGATGGGGTGGCGGTGTGGCAGTCACGGCGCACAGAGGGATACAGCGAAGAGGCTTGCTGCTCGTTTGCCGCCGGAGCAGTGACGGCGTTGGCGGCGGGTGATGGAGAACGATGGGGAGGCCTTCCTACTGGGGCCGTCTGAGCGACACGGGCGGCGATAGAGGCCCGGTGCTCCGCGCGAGCCCAGCGATCGTCGGCCATGAGCTTGGTGGAGTGACAAAGCGTGGGTCGATGAAGAAGAAGGCCTCGGTGCACCCCTACCTGGCGCGCCAAATGTCGGATTTCGGGTTCCGGCAAAAACCCTTGAGGTTCGAACACTAGGGTGTGCAATAAGATCTCCCCCCTCTGTAGCTCGCACACTCAATGATCTCACGGCCTCTCTTGATGAACCCAAAGAACACAAGACACAAGATTTATACTGGTTCGGGCCACCGTTGTGGTGTAGTACCCCACTCCAGTGTGGTGTGGTGGATTGCCTCTTGGGCGGTGGATGAACAGTTACAAGGGAAGAACAGCCTCCTAAGGAGAGGTGTTCTTGTGCTTGGTGAGCTTGTGTGAGGCTAAGGATGGAATGGCTCCGATCCTAGATCAGATGCCTCCCTATGGTTGGGGCTAGTCCTATTTATAGAGGCCCTGGTCCTCTTCCCAAATATTGAGTGGGAAGGGATCCCACAATGGCCAAATTCGAAGGGAGACAACTAGTACAAGTTATCCTGACAAAAGTAGTCTTCGCCTGCCAAAGGCTCTGGTGGTGACGCCGTCTTGGGCTCCATGGTGACCTCCGTCCTACCGTCCTGCTGGTCTTGGTCTTGTTGCACCGATATGGAAACCTTTCTCTGATGCCTTGGAACTCCTCACCTGCGCTTGCCTCCTTAACGTCAAAAGAGGAAACAAGGACGCTGTGGGAGCTGGCGCCCGCCTGGCTCCCGCCTGGTCTTGATCGTCACAGCTTGCGTCATTGGAACCTCGCGAGGTTCGCCTTGCCTTGATCTCTCCACCCCTCGCGAGCCAGCCTGGTGAGGCTGCCCCTGAGGAGGTATTGCGTCGTCCGCCTCGCGAGGCTTGGCCCCTCGCGAGGATCTTGGGTGTTTGCTGGTGAAGATGGGCCGTACAGGGCCGCTGGGGGAGCCACACTGCGGGCCGCAGGCAGGCAAGTCTGGGGACCCCCATTCCCAGAATGCCGACACCCCCCTCCTTATTAACCAGAGGGGAAAGGAAAGAGAGAGGGGGAGGGAAGGAAGGGGGATGCCAAATCCTCCCCTTTCCTTCTCCCTTCCCCTCTTTCCTTCTACTCCTATTTCGGCCTATATGGGGGCGCACCAGCCCCTTGTGGGCTGGTCTGTCCCTCTCTTGGTCGGGGGGTTTTCAAGGTGGTTTCGTTAACAATCACTCTACCTGTTTTTCAGGACCCACATGCAGCTCTCCCTTGGTTTTTGGCATATTAAATATCATGTTGCTTATCACACTACTTGTATCAATGCGCCTCGACGTATTAATGAAATTACAATGAAAACAATTCGCGGCTGGAGCTTTAAAGCCCAAGTTTATCACCTTTGCACCTTTTCTGTTTTCTTTCTTTCCTTTTTTCTTCTGTTTCTTCCTCCCCTGTGGGTAACCCTATCAGGTAGCACCCGTACAATTTGGTACGTTTGATGTTTGCTAGGGGCTTCATAGCACCCCACACTACGGCAACAAAATTCCAAACACTTTTTATAAGTATAATTCGGCACCCCGAATTTAGTATTATATGCATTGGCTTCGAATCATGTCTTTGGTCAATAGTTGGGTTGCCCGGCTCCTGTGCTTGCTACCTTACGTTCCGCTATATTGGCTAAGGTAGTAAAGGGAGAACTACTGCAATTGTGCCTTGGTTTATCCAAAGGAGCACCTCAGCAAAAAAGGCCGAAAACTGACTATCATGATGCCGCGAGAGTCGGTCAGCTGTTCGGAGGTTGCAAATCGTTGGAGATTTCTTCTGCATCACGTGAAGGATCGATACTTCCCGATTAGACGCTTGCAACACTCTAGGTCGGATACTAGGGGCTGCGCCCATGTTTTTATTGTCAAACTCCTATGGCTAAGTGCTACCTCTTGAGCACTGCGTTGGTTTTCCCTTGAAGAGGAAAGGTTGATGCAGCAAAGTAGCATAAGTATTTCCCTCAGTTTTTTAGAACCAACATATCAATCCAGTAGGAGGCTACGCGCGAGTCCCTCGCACCTACACAAAAAAATAAATCCTCGCAACCAATGCGATAACGGGTTGTCAATCCCTACACGGTCACTTACGAGAGTGAGATCTGATAGATATGGTAAGATAATATTTTGGGTATTTTTATGATAAAGATGCAAAATAAAATAAAAGCAAAGGAAATAACTAACTGTTGGGAGATTAATATGATGAAGATAGACCCGGGGGCCATAGGTTTCACTAGTGGCTTCTCTCAAGAGCATAGATATTTTATGGTGGGTGAACAAATTATTGTTGAGCAATTGACAGAATTGAGCATAGTTATGAGAATATCTAGGTATGATCATGTATATAGGCATCATGTCCAAGACAAGTAGACCGACTCCTGCCTGCATCTACTACTATTACTCCACACATCGACCGCTATCCAGCATGCATCTAGAGTATTAAGTTCAAGAGAACAGAGTAACGCTTTAAGCAAGATGACATGATGTAGAGGGATTTCATGCAATATGATAAAAAAAACCATCTTGTTATCCTCGATGGCAACAATACAATACGTGCCTTGCTGCCCCTACTGTCACTGGGAAAGGACACCGCAAGATTGAACCCAAAGCTAAGCACTTCTCCCATTGCAAGAAAGATCAATCTAGTAGGCCAAACCAAACTGATAATTCGAAGAGACTTGCAAAGATAACCAATCATACATAAAAGAATTCAGAGAAGATTCAAATATTGTTCATAGATAAACTTGATCATAAACCCACAATTCATCGATCTCAACAAACACACCGCAAAAGAAGATTACATCGAATAGATCTCCACAAGAGAGGGATGCTTGATGTAGAAGCCCTCCATGATCGATGCCCCCTCCAGCGGAGCTCCGGAACAGGCCCCAAGATGGGATCTCGTGGATAAGAAAGTTACGACAATGGAATTAGGGTTTTGGCTCCGTATTTGATCGTTTGGGGGTACGTAGGTATATATAGGAGGAAGAAGTACGTCGGTGGAGCAACAGGGGGGCCACGAGGATGGAGGGTGCTCCTGGGGGGTAGGCGCGCCCCCTACCTCGTGGCTTCCCTGTTGGTTGCTCGACGTAGGGTCCAAGTCTCCTGGATCTTGTTCGTTCCGAAAATCACGTTCCCGAAGGTTTCATTCTATTTGGACTCCGTTTGATATTCCTTTTCTTCGAAACCCTAAAATAGGCAAAAAACAGCAATTCTGGGCTGGGCCTCCGGTTAATAGGTTAGTCCCAAATATAATATAAAAGTGGATAATAAAGCCCAATAATGTCCAAAACAGAAGATAATATAGCATGGAGCAATCAAAAATTATAGATACGTTGGAGATGTATCAAGCATCTCCAAGCTTAATGCCTGCTCGTCCTCGAGTAGGTAAATGACAAAAAACAGAATTTTTGATGTAGAATGCTACTAGGCATAATTTCAATGTAATTCTTCTTAATTGTGGCATGAATATTCAGATCCGAAAGATTCAAGACAAAAGTTTAATATTGACATAAAAATAATAATACTTCAAGCATACTAACGAAGCAATTATGTCTTCTCAAAATAACATGGACAAAGAAAGTTATCCCTACAAAATCATATAGTCTGGCTATGCTCCATCTTCACCACACAAAGTATACGAATCATGCACAACCCCGATAACAAGCCAAGCAATTGTTTCATACTTTTAATGTTCTCAAACTTTTTCAATCTTCACGCAATACATGAGCGTGAGCCATGGACATAGCACTATAGGTGGAATAGAATGGTGGTTGTGGAGAAGACAAAAAGGGAGAAGATAGTCTCACATCAACTAGGCGTATCAACGGGCTATGGATATGCCCATCAATAGATATCAATGTGAGTGAGTACTGATTGCCATGCAACGGATGCACTAGAGCTATAAGTACATGAAAGCTCAAAAAGAAACTAAGTGGGTGTGCATCCAAGTTGCTTGCTCACAAAGACCTAGGGCATTTTGAGGAAGCCCATCATTGGAATATACAAGCCAAGTTCTATAATGAAAAATTCCCACTAGTATATGAAAGTGATAACATAGAAGACTCTCTATCATGAAGATCATGGTGCTACTTTGAAGCACAAGTGTGGTAAAAGGATAGTAGCATTATCACTTCTCTCTTTTTCTCTCATTTTTTTATTTGGGCCTTTTCTCTCTCTTTTTTATGGCCTCTTTTTTTATTTCTATTTTTATTTTTCGTCCGGAGTCTCATCCCGACTTGTGGGGGAATCATAGTCTCCATCATCCTTTCCTCACTGGGACAATGCTCTAATAATGATGATCATCACACTTTTATTTTCTTACAACTCACGAATTACAACTCGATACTTAGAACAAGATATGACTATATGAATGCCTCCGGTGGTGTACCGGGATATGCAATGACTCATGAGTGACATGTATGAAAGAATTATGAATGGTGGTGAGGGAGTCCTGGATTAGGGGGTGTTCGGGTAGCTAGACTATACCTTCAGCCGGACTCCTGGACTATGAAGATACAAGATTGAAGACTTCGTCCCGTGTCCGGATGGGACTTTCCTTGGCGTGGAAGGCAAGCTTGGCGATGCGGATATTCAAGATCTCCTACCATTGTAACCGACTTTATGTAACCCTAACCCTATCCGGTGTCTATATAAACCGGAGGGTTGTAGTCCGTAGGCAATCAACTCCATACACAACAATCATACCATAGGCTAGCTTCTAGGGTTTAGCCTCCTTGATCTCGTGGTAGATCTACTCTTGTACTACCCATATCATCAATATTAATCAAGCAGGAGTAGGGTATTACCTCCATCGAGAGGGCCCGAACCTGGGTAAAACAAAGTGTTCCCTGCCTCCTGTTACCATCCGGCCTAGACGCACAGTTCGGGACCCCATACCCGAGATCTGCCGGTTTTGACACCGACATTGGTGCTTTCATTGAGAGTTCCTCTGTGTCGTCGCCTTTAGGACCGATGGCTCCTTTGAGCATCAACAACGATGCGGTCCAGGGTGAGGCTTTTCTCCCCCGACAGATCTTCGTCCTCGGCGGCTTCGCTCTGCGGGCCAACTCACTCGGCCACCTGGAGCAGATCGAAAGCTATGCCCCTGGCCATCAAGTCGGGTTTGGAAGTTTAAACTACACGGCTGACATCCGCGGGGACTTGATCTTCGACGGGTTCGAGCCACAGCCAAGCGCGCCGCACTATCTCGAGGGGCATGATCTAGTTCTGCCCCCGGACAGTGTCCTGGAGGCCGCACACGCATCGGTTCCGACCCCTAACGTGGAGCCTATTGCGCCAATTGAGGATGAGCGGTTGGACGTCACCTCGGGGGCTGCGATCCCGAAAGCGATCGAGCCAAACGCTAGCCCCGCACTCTGCACGACCTGTGACTCCGAGGATCCGGACTCCTCCCCGGACTCCAAACCCCCCGCGCCCCTGCCAATCGAATCCGATTGGGCTCCGATAATGGAGTTCACCGCCGCAGACATCTTTCAGCACTCGCCTTGTGGCGACATCCTGAACTCTCTCAAGTATCTCTCCTTATCAGAAGAGCCCTGGCCGAACTACGGTCATCGAGGATGGGATACGGACGACGAAGAAATTCAAAGCCCACCCACCACCCACTTGGTAGCCACTGTCGACAATTTAAACGACGTGTTCAACTTCGACTCCGGAGACATCGACAGCATGGATGATGATGCACGAGTTATCGACGAACCAACGCCCATAGGGCATTGGACAGCCACCTCATCTCACGATGTGTACATGGTGGATACCCCTAAAGGAAGCGATAGTGAGGAAAAAGGGGATGGGACGGGAGATCTACCCCTCGAAAAGCAATCAAAGCGTCGACGTAAACGCCGACCCAAGCCCCGCCTCAACAAAAACCCAGCCATAGAGCAGGACGAGGCAGTAGACGACGAGCAGGCCTTAGAGCAACCGTCCAAACAGGGCAACACGGATAGAGAAACCGAACATCCCTCCTCCGGCGAAAACGGCATTCCGGATGACCTCACGCCGAATAAACCTATGGAGCAGAAGAATCTCCACGAGAGGCTCGTTGCAACTACACGCGGCCTAAAAAAGCAGAAGCGGAAGCTAAAAACAGCGGAAGATGCACTCCGGATTAGATGGAGCAAAGTAATCAATACCACAGATAAGTACGGCGACAGTCGCCGCACTAAAAGCTATCCGAAAAGAAAGCTACTGCCTGAATTCGACGAAGAGGCCCTAGAGCCCTCGCATTCAAAAAATGAAAAAGCCACACGGTCGGATAGACGACCCGATAAAGCGGCAAGCGGCGCCGCACCTAAATCGGCATGCGACCCACTTAAGGATTCGCATCATGGCCCAGTCAGGTCCATTTATGGGCCAAGAAAGCAAGCTCTCGTAAGCAACGCTAAGAAGCCATCTTCAGAATCTGGCACACCCAAATACAGGGGCGCCGCTCACCCCCTATGTTTCACCGATGAGGTCCTGGACTATGAATTCCTAGAGGGATTCAAACCCGTAAACATAGAGGCATATGATGGAACAATAGACCCTGGAGTTTGGATCAAGGACTATATCCTCCACATACACATGGCTAGAGGAGATGATCTCCACGCCATAAAATATTTACCCCTTAAGCTTAAAGGGCCAGCCCGGCATTGGCCTAAAAGCCTTCCCGAAAACACAATTGGAAGCTGGGAAGAGCTTGAAGATGCTTTCCGAGCAAACTTTCAAGGGACCTATGTCCGCCCTCCGGATGCAGACGATCTTAGTCACATAACTCAACAACCCAGAGAATCAGCTCGGCACTTCTGGAATAGATTCCTCACTAAAAAGAATCAAATAGTCGACTGTTCGGACGCCGAAGCCTTAGCAGCTTTCAGGCATAACGTCCGAGACAAATGGCTCGCCAGACACCTCGGCCAAGAAAAGCCAAGAACAATGGCCGCACTAACAAGCCTCATGACCCGCTTTTGTGCAGGGGAGGACGGCTGGTTGGCAAGGTGCAGCCCCAGCAACCCAAGTACATCCGAAACTAGGGATGGAAATGGAAAACCGCGACGCAACAAGGACCGTCGCTGGACTAAGGACAAAATTCCGAAGAGCACGGCAGTCAATGCCGGATTCAAAGGCTCGCGACAAAATCAGGAAAAATCGCCCCCCCCTAGGATAACAGGGACGATCCATCCAACCTAAATAAAATCCTGGACAGGATATGTCAGATACACAGTACTCCCGGGAAGCCTGCTAACCATACCCACAGAGACTGTTGGGTTTTCAAACAATCCGGCAGACTCAATGCCGAACACAAGGGGCTCGACACACCAAGCGAAGACGAGGACGAACCCCAAAAGCAGGGCACCAGGAAACAAAAGAACTTCCCACAAGAAGTAAAAACAGTGGACTCACTTCACATAACAAAACGTGCAGCGCCCGTAAAGGTACGCACCACACGGCCCATCCCCCAAAGGGTCCTGCCACTGGTTGTCATAACCGATCATCTTCGATCATCTAGATTATTCTAGGAATATCAAGAATGTAGGCTGGACTGCCTTGATACTCGATCCAATAATTGGCGGACTCCAGTTTTCAAATGTCCTTATGGACGGCGACAGTGGACTAAACCTGATATATCAGGATACAATCCAGCACATGGGGATAAACCCAGCAAGAATCCGCCGCAGCAAAACCTCCTTTCAAGGGGTAATACCGGGTCCGGACACCCATTGTATGGGTTTTCTCCGGCTCGAAGTCATATTCGGCTCTGCCGATAACCTCCGCCACGAAAAGCTGACCTTCCATATCATCCCATTCTCAAGTCGCTATCAAGCACTACTGGGACGCGAAGCTTTCGCTCGCTTTAACGCAATATCGCATTATGCATCTCTTACGCTTAAGATGCCCGGTCCACGAGGCATCATCTCTTTGAAGGAGAAGCACTAAAGTGCGCCTCCCCAAGCGGAGGACTGTGCGGCCGCTTTGACAGCCCCACAGCAAAATGGCCTCACTAGCCAAAAAACTTCGAAATAGGTCATTCAAGACCACGAACGCAGATAGACAAGTTCGGTGCAAAATTATCATTGATGCAGGCCTAGAAGACATATACCCCCGCACTAGGGGCTCCACGCATATACAATAAGAGACAATAAAGCTCAATCTTATATATCTTACTTTATACTTTGCTTATTTTAAACTTTTTCGGCACGACCCATTTTCAACTCAGTTCCTCTCTTTTACAGATGACCGTCATGCGGCGCCCGTCCAGGATACGGCACAACGGAGACACAGGCGCAGACGTGCAGTAGGGACCCGTCCTAAAGGATTCTTTTCAGATTAAGACCCTGCGTAAACCTTTTTTACTGTCTCTTGTTGCTACACATCCCTGGTTTTTTCCTTTCTGATATAACCAAGGAGGAGGCTGGCATCTTGGCATGTGGCCACGTCAGAATTTTTGCACGTGCCTGGACACTAGGGGCTTATTTTTAATAAAGAGTGTTGTTTCGCCCGCACTCATAAAGACCGAACACCTTAGGGAGTGTTCGGCGTCGCGAGTTTTGGCATTATATGCATCAGCTCCGAATCATGTCTTTGGTCAAATGTTGGGTTGCCCGGCTCCTGAGTTCGGCTACCTTACGTTCCGCTCTATCGGCTAAGGTAGCACCAGGAGAACTACTGCGATTGTGCCCCCAGTTCAGCCGGGCGAGCACCTCAGTAGAGAAAGCCGAAAACTGACTGTCATGATGTAGCGTGAGACTGGTCAGGCACTCGATGACCTATCGGAATCTATCGGATTCCTCCGCTTTAACAAAGGGCCGCTTCCTGGTCAGGCACATATGCGCCTGAATTCAGACGAGTGCAGTTGCCACCAAGGAGCTACCTAAAGAGTCTCATTGTCAAACTCCTATGGCTAAGTGAAAGTGTTAAAGCATTATAGTCCAGTTGCCTGGCCCGCTGCGCTATCACCTCCTTTGTAGGACCAAGACGTTGGGTTAAGTGTGAAAATGCGTCTTCTGCGAGCACCCCCGCACTATGTGCGTGGGGGCTAAAGCCAACGACTGCCATCTTTCAGATTCTTGGAGGCACAAGTATAAAAAAGGCCACTACAGTTTATCAAAATATTACTTTATAATTACATATGCTATCATAACATAGCATCTTTCGGGCACTGCGTCTCTATTATACGAGCGCCTTCAAGAACTTCATGAAAATAGTGCTCGGAGGGTACTCGGCTTTTGTCCGAATCTCGGGACGCAACAACGGTGGTCTCCATCTCTGCCCAGTATGTCTTAACACGGGCAAGAGCCATCCTAGCGCCCTCTATGCATGCTGACCTCTTCATTGCATTTATACGCAGCACCGCGTCAAGGAATTGCTGCACCAAGCTGAAATAACTCTTCGGCTTCGATCTCCCCGGCCACAGGTGACCCACGACGTACTTCATGGCGAGTCCAGACGACCTATTCAGTTCGGCCCATTGAGCCAAACGATCATCCACTATCAGTGGACGCTCTGGATTGTGAAACTGCGACCAGAAAAGCTTTTCCACTTCACGATCTTTCTGATCTCGAAAGTGTTCGGTCGCATCAGCAGCACTCGCTGCCAAATCCAGATAGGTATCCTCCACACTCCACATCCGGTCCAACGGAGCAAACTTCGGATCACAAAACTTCCTCCGCAGCATAAAGGGCTTTCCAGCCACAATATGTTCGGCCTGACGCAGCTCCTCCTTCGCAGCTCTCATCGCAGAGCGAGCGTCCTTGGCATCGGCAACGGCCTTCTCTAAGTCCGTCTATCTCGCCCGGTCTTCTTTCTCAAGAAGTTTGCAATGGTCTGCAGCGCTCTTTAACTTCTCGGCCATCTCTTCTTTTGCTTCGGTAGTGAGAAGCCTGTTTGGCTCTCAGCTCTTCAAGGGCCTACTCAGCAGCCGCATCGCTTTTTATGGCTTGCTCCTTAGCTCGGGCAAGTTCTACCCTAAGATTCTCCACGGCGGCCGTACCATCTGCGTCAAGCACACACATTGTAAGACACTGGCATGAAGCTCCTCTTACCTGATGCCGCCTGAAGAATTACATACCTTGAGCCTCATCAAGCCGCTTGTTGACAAGCGCGATGTCGGCATCTGCCACGTCCAGTTGCCGGTTTAGTTCGGCCACATCATCAGTTCGGCTTGATTCCGGACACCTCGCCACCTACATTCAAAGGCGACATCTTAGACCTGGGATTATGATCCTCTGCGTGCCGTCATTTCTGGACAACGTGCAGAGTCTCAGGGGCTACTATCTACATAGGGCGCATCTTACTTATGCGCAACTGACAAAAGTGTACATTATCTAACGTACCTCAAAACCCATCAGTAAATTTTTGACGGCCTCATGCAATCCGCTTTCTGCGGATGAAATCCTTTCAATCACCGTGCCCATCAATGCACAGTGCTCCTCTGAGATAGAAGCTCGCCCCAGCAGAATCTTTAGCTCCTCCGGCCGAGCACTAGACGGTGCCGGACTTGTCCTATGGCCTCTTTCGAAGGCCGGACACGGAGAACCTCGGGGGGCCGCACAGCCACCTTCCGCCCCTGCCAGATTTGGAGAAACCCTCCACGACGACACCTCAGGGTTGCCCGCCTCGCTAGGCGGCATGGCAGGGGGAGGCGTCCCGCTCTCCATCATCTCCGAAGGAGATCCCCCGAAGACGAGCTCTGCTGAGAAGGGCTGAGGTCCGAGCTACAAGATAAAGGTTTGGTTAATCTTCTCAGATATAAATCAAGGACTTCCCTCATCCCTCAAAAGGAAAATCTTTTCTCCACTTACGGCTCGCTGGAGGGATGATCCCCTTGAGGGCGTAGTTCGGCCGAGGAACTACCCGGCGTCGGACCCTCTGACGAGGATTTTCTCCCCCGTTTCGAGGCCATGGTTTCCGGGTCGTCAGCGGCGGCTCTCTTCTTCCCCTTAGGAGAGGAATTGTCGGTTCCTCCCTTCGGAGCAGCCTCCTTTGAGGAGGCCATAGCTTCCTTGTCCTCCCCCTCCAAAGGCATTATCACCAGCATCCTAACCAGCACGGGATCCGGCCTGGTTTCAGGAAGGGGAGCCGGACACCTGATCAGCTTTGCCTTCGCTATCCACTCCTGTTTAAAAGGACAGCTCTTTTAGGGGCAAATTTATGACAATTATACGGATAGAAGGTCCGGGCACAAGGTTGCTTACTTGAGTATCCGGGCGATTGCAGCTTAGGCCTGCGTCCTTGGTCAAATCCGGACACATCATTTGTGATCCGAAGAACAGTTTATACATCTCCACGGGCGTTGCGCCCATAAAATGTTGGAGAGCTCGTGGTCCCTCTGGATTAAACTCACACAGACGAAGGGAGCGACGTTTGCCGGGCAGTGTTCGGCGAATCAGCATGACCTGCGTCACCGTGACCAGGTTGAGGTCTCTTTCTAAGAGATCCCTGATGCGGCCCTGCAACAAGGGCACGTCTTTGGATAACCCCCAATCTAATCCTTTGTTGACCCATGACGCTAGCCGTGATGGGGGACCCGAGCGAAAGGCAGGAGGCGCCACCCACTTGGCGCTCCTGGGAGCGGTGATATAGAACCATTCTCGTTGCCACAAGCCGAGCTCCTCTTGAAAGGAGCCCTCGGGCCATGGAGCATCAGCATTCTTACTTATGACAGCGCCTCTGCACTCTACATGCCGTCCCTCGATCATCTTCGGCTCCACTCC
This sequence comes from Triticum urartu, assembly GCF_003073215.2. Taxonomy (NCBI): domain Eukaryota; kingdom Viridiplantae; phylum Streptophyta; class Magnoliopsida; order Poales; family Poaceae; genus Triticum; species Triticum urartu. The sequence goes on along the minus strand of NC_053024.1, from coordinate 344,470,962 downwards.
AAATGTCTTGAGCCATAATCCGAAGTCAGGAGTAACACGGAGGAACGCTTCGCACACAACGATGAATGAGGAAATGTGGAGGATGGACTCCGGAGCTAAGTCATGAAATTCTAGCCCGTAATAAAACAGCAGCCCCCTCACGAAGGGATCCATCGGGAAGCCTAACCCCCGAAGGAAGTGAGACATGAACACTACGCTCTCACCGGGCTGGGGACTGGGAATAGCCTGCCTTTGAGCAGGCAACCTATGCGGAATTTCGGCGGTCAAGAACTTAGCCTCTCTCAACTTTAGCACGTCCTCCTCCGTGACGGAGGAGGGCATCCATCGGCCTTGAAGGTTGGAACCGGACACTGTCGAAGGTCCGAAGCACCTGGAATCTGGAGCCTAGGGTGTTGGAACTTGAGGCGACGGGCGAACTCGTTTGAGATTGAAAAAAAAGGAGTAAGGCCTTGGTCTCTTTATAAGAGGTTGAATACCAGGAGCCCTCCCCGTAACCGTTTGGGACTCGCCTTTAATCAAGAAAACATGCTACGGGCACGATTGGGTTACCCACGTCTGTATTGATGAGAATCCCATAAAAGGGGGGCACATGATCTCTGCTTTGACAAGACGTGCCAGGGAAACCGCCTCGCAAAACATGCTGAGGTGGAAAAGTAAAAACGATTCGAGTGAAGGACTTGGCCGTAGTGTGATGACGCACTGCGGAATACGTCGGCAGATTTGATTTGTGTTTATATCATTCTCTCTATGGCAATATGTGGAAGCTTATTTTGCAGAACCGGACACTACTATTGGTGTTAACAATCTTCTATGGGACTTGGAGGAGGAACCCGCCTTGCAATGCTGAAGACAATTTGCGCATGTAACATCCCAAAATTCTAAATTTTGGAATGTTATAATAAATAGATAGATTTGACTGATTGTTTGATTGATTGTCTGAAAGTGAGTGAATTCGAAACTTTTGGAAGTTAAATGAGAGGGAATAAAAGGACTTTGCCAAACTTTCATTTTGTCTTTATGCTCTCCGTGAATTCAAATACTTTTTCATCACGAAACCCTGGAGAGAAGATGACATGACTTCTTCCATTTAATTAAATGACAAGGGATGTTGAAAATATTTGAATTTCATTTGAGAATATTTTTCAATTCTGAAACTTTATGCAAATCAATGATTTTCATGAGAGAAGATAAAATGACTTTTTTAAATTATATGAAATACGAGTTGGGAGTTCGAAGAAATTAAATTCAAAGTTCTCTTGAATTTATTTTCAATTTGGAATGTTATGCATTAGATCATCATGCATATCTTATCTTCTTGTATTTTTGGTCGATCCTAGAAATTTCACGCAACTCAAGGACCTTCGGAGAGAGTTGGAGATTTTGTTATTTTCATATTTGAGAGTTTTCTCGAATTTGAAAAAAAAGGGATCATTTGATTTATTTAGTTTTTCTTCAATAATTTTTCCGTTATCAAAAATATAAGAGAGGGAATAATATGACATTCCCAAAATTGAGGAAAAATGAAGATTTAATAAATAGATCAAATTTTGGTTTTGCCGGAGTTTTGTTTGCATTTTATTTGGATAGGGAAAAATGCGTGTTTTCAAAACTTGCATTTTAGGTCCGGAGAAAAGTTTATTTTGTTCGACTCATTTTTAGGAGTCGGGGAAAATTTACTTTAGAATTTTTGGAGCCCGTTTAGATTTTCTTTTCTGTGTTTTTCTGCGCGGAACTATTTAAAAAAAAGGGAACTTTTCCGCCAGGCCAGCCGGGCCTAAGGCCCAGCCAGCCGGCCACCTCAGCCGCGCGTGCGCGCGCCAGTGCAGGCAGGCGCCAGCCGCCGCCTCTTGCTAGGCCAAGTCCGGCTAGGACTTTAGCCCCTTTTCCTTTATTCCGTTTTTCTTTTTTTTTTCTTTTAGGACTCTTTTTCCTAATCCTAGTCTATTTCTTGTCCCCTACCCCAAGTAAACCCCCTCCCCTCACCTATATAAATACCCCCACACCCCCCCCCTCTCCTCACACCAAAAACCCAAACCCCCTCTCCTCCCCAAGCCGCGCCGCGCCACCCCACACCCGCGCCGCCGCACCTTGCCCGCGCCGCCGCCGCACCTTGCCCGCGCCGTCGCCGCCGCCGTTCGCCAGAGCCCCTCGCCAAGATTGCCCCGCGTCTCTTTTCCTCGGATCATTTTCTTCTAATCGTTCCGATTCTTTTCTTCTCTTCCGACTCGTTTTCTTTCCGGTTCTTCTCTAAACCGTTCCGGTTTTCTAGATCGGTTTTTCATTCGGTTTTCTTTTCCAAAACCCTAGATCGGTTTTTCTTTCGGACCATTCGTCTCAACGAACGTGATCACCGATTATTCCCGGTTAACGACGCCCGTTCGTTTAACCGTTCGTCTCTTTCTTTCCGTCGGATTTATTCCGCGATCGCGATCTCAGATCCGATCTTCGTTCTAGTTTTTCTTCTCGCTCGTTTATCGGAATCAGGTGATTCAAGCGCCTGGAGTTTCGTCTCGAAACCGCCGTTCCGTCTAATCTACTTGAACAAGGTTTTGCTACAGTAAAATTTGACCTAGTTTCAACTTGCTAGAACCGAGTTGTTTTCTTCCTCCGTTTGTTTTCCGTCGTTTGTTCGGTTCGTTCTTTCTTTGCAACCGGAGTTCTTAAGTTGAACCTTCTGGTTCGTTCTCTCGTTCGAGTTTTACTGGTGCATTAGATGAGTACTTATTGTGTGGTTACTACTGTTTGCTTACGATAGATTAACCGGAGTGTGACGAGTAGATCTATCAAGAGTTTTAAGTGCGAATCATCTTCATCAACATTGCAGGCAAGTTCACACTTTGATCATATCTTTTCTACAACCCAGTTTTATTGCATTAGATCAATCCTCACACATTGCATGATTAGGATCTAATTAAATTGTGGGATGGGAAGTAGATGAGGTAGTACCTATTACCTGTATTACTATGAAACCTTTGGGAGTTACTTCTACGTTTGCTTATTATGCCATGCTATGCTAGTAGATGTGGATTGGGTGAGTGATATCCATGACAGATGTGAGATTGATAATTTTAATGGTTTATCTAAGGTGGCAACTTAAACACACATCTGGGTGGATTGAGGCACCTGATGTCTATCAGGACTTGCCTGTTTTTTTGGACCGCCACCCAGGCTCAAAGGGATCATAAGATCTTTCATGCTACAAACTTACGTGTGCAGCCACAAGCCATTATGGGCTCTGGCATAGTTGACTAAGTCGTGCGATCTCTTATAGGGGTAGACTAGCAGATGTAGGGGTTATAGGTGGTACGGTCTACTCCATCGTAAGGTGCTAGCGCTTCTGAAAGACTATGTCTCGGTCATCCGTTTCTCAGACACCATGTAGTGCGAGAAACCAAAGGAGGCGATCGAGTCTTGTGGGGAAAAGTGCGCAAACCTCTGCAGAGTGTACAAACTAATCATGATTAGCCGTGTCCCCGGTTATGGACAACTTGAGTATCTAGTACTTGAATATCATGTGAATCTCATCATGTTACTTCTAATTAATGTTGTTGGGTTTTAATTACTTAATTGGGATTGAGAATGCTGTCAACCATTCTCAATGTTTCAACAACCACCATGATAGTTAAATAAATTTATTCCTTTGCAGTAGGGAAAAATTGGCTTTACGCAAAAACCTTATAACCATAGAGCTTTTCCACCAGCCATATATGCATATAGTGATAGCCATTGTTCATCATTTTCTCTATGGTGTGAATTTGCCGGTACATTCAATGTACTGACCCGTTTCGGGCTGCAACGTCTCATGTTGCAGGTTTCTTACGACGAGTAAGTGATACGTTAGGGTTACGGTTTCTACACTCAACTTTGCCGTTGGTGTTGATGGGAAACCACAACCTTGTTGCTTCCGCTATTGGATTGAGGTAATAGTATTTACGTTACTTTATACATGTGATTTACCTCTGTTATAAATCCTTCGAGTACTGTGTGTGTCAGCATACTGATCCAGGGATGACACATAAGCACAGAGACTTGATCCATTCGGGTCGGGTCGCTACAAGATGGTATCAGAGCACATGTTGACTGTAGGACGTGACCCTAGAAACTGGCAAGCCCATAGCAAAGATTTTTCTCTACAACTTTCCCTTTCAAAAGGATCTTTTACCTCTCTTCTCTTCTGAGCTTATTCAAAAAATTCTTTTTTTTAGTGAGACCATACCCCTTTCCCCTTTTGACCACTCGAAGATTCGACTGATGAGACCACTCCAGGAAGTACAGGATATGAAGAGGATTTTACCATACGTTATGATAATGGAAACTACAACGGCTGAAGACCAAAGACAAGTAGAAATTGAAGGCTCTGAAGAATTCCCAGATTTGTATGACCTAGGAATGGCTACCCTTATGGAACTTGATAGATTATGGAAGTTGTCAATACCCGAGATCAAGGTGTGTTGGAGAAAGACCGGAGCATGTAGAGTTAAGAACTCAAGGATTTGTCAAGAAAACCCTAAGGCAGGAGATATCAACTATGGAATGATAGCTCATGGAAAAGACAGGGCAGAAACACGGTTATCCGTGATGTCGTCGCCGCTGATGCTATTGTCACCGTGCTGAGTTAAGGATGCATTTCTTCAGAATGGATTTGATGGAAGAAGGCTGATGGAGCACCTATCATAAGATGAAGTTTTAACCTTAGCCGGTGTATCACCAGGATCTGGAGTAGTACATAAAGAAGTTTAAGGTGGAGCTCCATGAAAGCATATTAGACAAGGAAGCATTTCGTGAAGAACTCGGGAACCAAAAGCTGAAAGTAGCCAAGATGGAGGAGCTACAACCTCGAGATACTGGAGAATTGTCAAGAACTGAAGGACAATATGACCATGGTTCATGTGAAGGATGTTGAAACCAGAAGTTTGAAATGCAACTCCGGAATATTAAAGGATGTCACGAGAGATTTCACGTCAACAGAAAGGATCTGACGAAAGAACTTGAGAAAGACAAGCATGATCAGAAGAAGCCATTGGAGGCATGAACAAGGCTTGAAGAGTTTGGAGACGTTGAAGGTTTATTGACCTTACAAGACCAAACCCCTGTTATATACCTACGTTAGATGCGACGTTTGTGAGCTGTCATTCCTTTGATGTTTTCCCGACGGCCACAAATAAAATCTGTCTTTTCAAAACTTTTGTTTGTATTGTGTGTATCCCTCCCTATCCCTCTTATCTCACCCCAAAACCCATGGACCCAATAGAGGATGAATGGAGATGAGCTTGTATTTTCGGGACCGATGAGTCAATTGGAGACCGACCGATGGATTCAGAACATGGAGGATCACTTGGAGAATAACCCTATAGTTGGACATGATATGACCCAGCATGCTCTTCAGTGCTTTGAAAGAGATGCTGCTACTTGGTGGAGGATGTACCAAACCATCAATGGATGGCAAGGAGTAACCACTTGGAAAGAATTTAAGTTGACTTTGCTAAAGTCTTAGTTTGTGTCCCAGAAGTTGAAGCCTTATGGAAAGGACATGAAGAAACCTTGTGCATGCAAGATTTGTGGAGAAATCGGACACAACCATAAAGAACACAAGGATGAATGCCCTAATTGTGAAGGAAGTCACCCAGTTGAAGAATGCCCAGTTAGGCAAATTACTTGTTTCTTGTGTGAAGGGACTACCCACTATCCTGCTCAGTGTCACATTTACCCCATGGTACAACGAACCATCCAGCAGAAGAAAGAAGAAATGAAAGGAGCCCTCATGGAAATTTTAGAAGAAACTGTGATGAAGGAGGACACATCTAAAGAGAACTAAGTAAACCCTGCGCCAAATCTTGCTATTCATGTGGAGAAGAAGGACACATCTCCCAAAATTGTTTGAATGGGGATCTAGTAGAATTCCCGACGGAGGAAGTAGCGTATGACCCACAGGAAATAGAAGCCCTGATTGGAATGGAAAATTCCAGAAAGAGAAGTAGATTGGATTCCAGGAAGGACCTGAGTCATATCATCTGTTACCGATGCAAGGAGTCAGGGCACTACCTCCACAGTTTCCCAAAAAGGAAGCCAAGAACCCAAGGAGGCTGTATAATCACAAGAAAACCTCGAATCTTCCCAGAAGTAATATGTTTCCATTGTAATGAAGCAAGGCACTTTGCCAGAGATTGTCCGAAGGAGAAGGAGACTTGTGAAAAATAGTTGAGTTTGTAACAGAAGTAATATAGTAGTAGTAGTGTGAACATTTTCCTTTAAATTTAGTTGTTGAGTTGAGGCATGTAATGGAAAAACAGGAGATTGTAATGATTTGAGAAGCAATAAAGTTAGCACCGTTGGTAAAGATATGGATTTTATGAGTTGTTACTCTATGAAGAAGAATTTTGGCCATTTTGAGGATAAGAGAAATATGGTCTATGGAAGTTTTGTGCATTTTAAGGGTGGTAGTACCCTGTAAGAACCATTGACCCCTGGAAAAGATAAGGATACTCCACTGAGTGGATTTCGGACAAAAATGAATATGAGTTTTGTCTTGATATGTGTGATGCCCCAAGAGTATGTGGGATGAAGTTGGAGACCGTCAGTTGTTTGGACCAAATGTGATCAAGGAGTCAGAGGAGAATGTTAAGTTGATTCGAGATAGACTGAAGGTAGCTCAGTCCAGGCAGAAGAGTTATGTAGACTCAAAAACTCAAGGAGGTAGTCTATGAAATTGGAGATAGAGCATGTCTTCATGTGTTCCCTCTGCGAGGAGTTAAACGAATTGGAGTTAAGCTAAAGTTAGCCCCGAGATTTGTAGGACCATACCGAGTTTTGGAGCGTATGAGAGAAGTGGCCAACAAGTTGGATTCACCCGAAGGACTGTCGGGAGTTCAAGATGTGTTTCACGTTTCCCAGTTGAAGAAGTGCCATGCAGAGATGGCCAATATTCCCCTGTAAGGACGCTTGACCCTGGAAAGGATATTGATGTTCCACGAAGTGGAATATGGACTTCATAAGTATAAGTTTTTATCTTGGTATGTGGGAAATCCCACGAGGATGAAGAGATGAAGTACTATTGGATAAAAGAGGTATGATGGAGCAATGGCAACCCCATGACAAGTCTGAGTACTCACGTCTTGGTTTGGTGCCAATAGAAGGAAGGAAGACAGTACAATTGGATGGATTTAAGAATACTAGGAAGTTGGAACAATGATCAGTTGCCCGATGATAAGTTCAAGGACTACAAGTGATGAGATGGGCCATAACTCACAGGCCTCAGTACCTGCCAAGAAGCAAGCACATTCTTGCTGAAGGAAAAACCCTGAAAGAAGTTACGATTTTATCGACAGACGATCTTATAGGAGTTACGCAAAACCCGAGAGTTGTGAAGGAACGATAGATGGTTGTTTGGCTTGCAGAATCCATGGATTTATCCGAACTTGGTTCGTCGACAAGAGAAATTCTGCAATGCTTGTGAGGATGACCAAGTGTTAGAATGCGACATTCGCTAAACTGTATACAAGGTAATGATTTGGGTGCGGGATGGATTGATCACCATACCGACTTACTCTTATTATTCGCCCTGCTATATGGAATGGTAAATCTGAGTGACTTACCTATAGTAGAGAGACGACGATCAAAACCTTGTTTAAGCCTTAGAATGGTATAAGAATTTTCCCTTGTACACGGCAACTTTTTTTGCCAACCGTAGGTTATACGGTGAGGATCAACCCAGACCCATTTCCTGCAGGAGAAACCATAAATTGTTAACCACCATGAGATATCGATAGTTGTTTAGTTTTGGCGCCAGACCGTCAGCTACGAAGACCCAGTCGCGGAATAACCTTATCAAGATGAAAGGATAGAAGAATTGTGGTAAAGGTTATGCCACTACCGGAAGAGCCCAGATAAGGAATTATCCTGAAGATCTAAGAAGACCGACACTATCAAGAGTAAGGATCGAGTATATGAGTTTTGATAGAACCGTAACGATGTTTCTAAGGGTGGTAGCATCCCAGACCCCGGAGACGATTGATGGATTTTGAGGAGACCCCAAACCCTAACCTTTCTCTTGCTAGCCTCTCCGAATCTCGAGGACAAGATTACGAGATTCATTTCAAGGGTGGTAGGTTTGTAACATCCCAAAATTCTAAATTTTGGAATGTTATAATAAATAGATAGATTTGACTGATTGTTTGATTGATTGTCTGAAAGTGAGTGAATTTGAAACTTTTGAAAGTTAAATGAGAGGGAATAAAAGGACTTTCCCAAACTTTCATTTTGTCTTTATGCTCTCCGTGAATTCAAATACTTTTTCATCACGAAACCCTGGAGAGAAGATGACATGACTTCTTCCATTTAATTAAATGACAAGGGGTGTTGAAAATATTTGAATTTCATTTGAGAATATTTTTCAATTCTGAAACTTTATGCAACTCAATGATTTTCATGAGAGAATATAAAATGACTTCTTCAAATTATATGAAATATGAGTTGGGAGTTCAAAGAAATTAAATTCAAAGTTCTTTTGAATTTATTTTCAATTTGGAATGTTATGCATTAGATCATCATGCATATCTTATCTTCTTGTATTTTTGGTCGATCGTAGAAATTTCACGCAACTCGAGGACCTTCAGAGAGAGTTGGAGATTTCGTTATTTTCATATTTGAGAGTTTTCTCGAATTTGAAAAAAAGGGATCATTTGATTTATTTAGTTTTTCTTCAATAATTTTTCCATTATCAAAAATATAAGAGAGGGAATAATATGACTTTCCCAAAATTGAGGAAAAATGGAGATTTAATAAATAGATCAAATTTTGGTTTTGCCGGAGTTTTGTTTGCATTTTATTTGGATAGGGAAAAATGCGTGTTTTCAAAACTTGCATTTTAGGTCCGGAGAAAAGTTTATTTTGTTCGACTCATTTTTAGGAGTCGGGGAAAATTTACTTTAGAATTTTTGGAGCCCGTTTAGATTTTCTTTTCTGTGTTTTTCTGCGCGGAACTATTTAAAAAAAGGGAACTTTTCCGCCAGGCCAGCCGGGCCTAAGGCCCAGCCAGCCGGCCACCTCAGCTGCGCGTGCGCGCGCCAGCGCAGGCAGGCGCCAGCCGCCGCCTCTTGCTAGGCCAAGTCCGGCTAGGACTTTAGCCCCTTTTCCTTTATTCCGTTTTTCTTTTTTTTTCTTTTAGGACTCTTTTTCCTAATCCTAGTCTATTTCTTGTCCCCTACCCCAAGTAAACCCCCTCCCCTCACCTATATAAATACCCCCACACACCCCTCTCCTCCCCAAGCCGCGCCGCGTCACCCCACACCCGCGCCGCCGCACCATGACTGCGCCACCGCACCTTGCCCGCGCCATCGCCGCCGCCGTTCGCCGGAGCCCCTCGCCAAGGTTGCCCCGCGTCTCTTTTCCTCGGATCATTTTCTTCTAATCGTTCTGATTCTTTTCTTCTCTTCCCACTCGTTTTCTTTCCGGTTCTTCTCTAAACCGTTCCGATTTTCTAGATCGGTTTTTCGTTCGGTTTTCTTTTCCAAAACCCTAGATCGGTTTTTCTTTTGGACCGTTCGTCTCAATGAACGTGATCACCGATTATTCCCGGTTAACGATGCCTGTTCGTTTAACCGTTCGTCTCTTTCTTTCCGTCGGATTTATTCCGCGATCGCGATCTCAGATCCGATCTTTGTTCTAGTTTTTCTTCTCGCTCGTTTATCGGAATCAGGTGATTCAAGCGCCTGGAGTTTCGTCTCGAAACCGCCGTTCCGTCTAATCAACTTGAACAAGTTTTTGCTACAGTAAAATTTGACCTAGTTTCAACTTGCTAGAACCGAGTTGTTTTCTTACGCCGTTTGTTTTCCGTCGTTTGTTCGGTTCGTTCTTTCTTTGCAACCGGAGTTCTTAAGTTGAACCTTCTGGTTCGTTCTCTCGTTCGAGTTTTACTGGTGCATTAGATGAGTACTTATTGTGTGGTTACTACTGTTTGCTTACGATAGATTAACCGGAGTGTGACGAGTAGATCTATCAAGAGATTTAAGTGCGAATCATCTTCATCAACATTGCAGGCAAGTTCACACTTTGATCATATCTTTTCTACAACCCAGTTTTATTGCATTAGATCAATCCTCACACATTGCATGATTAGGATCTAATTAAATTGTGGAATGGGAAGTAGATGAGGTAGTACCTATTACCTGTATTACTATGAAACCTTTGGGAGTTACTTCTACGTTTGCTTATTATGCCATGCTATGCTAGTAGACGTGTATTGGGTAAGTGATATCCATGACAGATGTGAGATTGATAATTTTAATGGTTTATCTAAGGTGGCAACTTATACACACATCTGGGTGGATTGAGGCACCTGATGTCTATCAGGACTTGCCTGTTTTTTTTTGGACCGCCACCCAGGCTCAAAGGGATCATAAGATCTTTCATGCTAGAAACTTACGTGTGCAGCCACAAGCCATTATGGGCTCTGGCATAGTTGACTAAGTCGTGCGAACTCTTACAGGGGTAAACTAGCAGATGTAGGGGTTATAGGTGGTACGGTCTACTCCATCGTAAGGTGCTAGCGCTTCTGAAAGACTATGTCTCGGTCATCCGTTTCTCAAACACCATGTAGTGCGAGAAACCAAACGGAGGCGATCGAGTCTTGTGGGGAAAAGTGCGCAAACCTCTGCAGAGTGTACAAACTAATCATGATTAGCCGTGTCCCCGGTTATGGACAACTTGAGTATCTAGTACTTGAATATCATTGTGAATCTCAACATGTTACCTCTAATTAATGTTGTTGGGTTGTAATTACTTAATTGGGATTGAGAATGCTGTCAACCATTCTCAATGTTTCACAACCACCATGATAGTTAAATAAATTTATTCCTTTGCAGTAGGGAAAAATTGGCTTTACGCAGAAACCTTATAACCATAGAGCTTTTCCACCAGCCATTTATGCATATAGTGATAGCCATTGTTCATCATTTTCTCTATGGTGTGAATTTGCCGGTACATTCAATGTACTGACCCGTTTCGGGCTGCAACATCTCATGTTGCAGGTTTCTTACGACGAGTAAGTGATACGTTAGGGTTACGGTTTCTACACTCAATTTTGCCGTTGGTGTTGATGGGAAACCACAACCTTGTTGCTTCCGCTATTGGATTGAGGTAATAGTATTTATGTTACTTTATACATGTGATTTACCTCTGTTATAAATCCTTCGAGTACTGTGTGTGTCAGCATACTGATCCAGGGATGACACATAAGCACAGAGACTTGATCCATTCGGGTCGGGTCGCTACAGCGCACCGGACTCGTCGTCATTGAAGCCTGGTTCAGGGGCTACTGAGGGAGTCCTGGATTAGGGGGTGTTCGGGTAGCCGGACTATACCTTCAGCTGGACTCCTGGACTATGAAGATACAAGATTGAAGACTTCGTCCCGTGTCTGGATGGGACTTTCCTTGGCGTGGAAGGCAAGCTTGGCGATGCGGATATTCAAGATCTCCTACCATTGTAACCGACTTTATGTAACCCTAACCCTATCCGGTGTCTATATAAACCGGAGGGTTGTAGTCCGTAGGCAATCAACTCCATACACAACAATCATACCATAGGCTAGCTTCTAGGGTTTAGCCTCCTTGATCTCGTGGTAGATCTACTCTTTTACTACCCATATCATCAATATTAATCAAGCAGGAGTAGGGTATTACCTCCATCGAGAGGGCCCGAACCTGGGTAAAAAAAAGTGTTCCCTGCCTCCTGTTACCATCCGGCCTAGACGCACAGTTCGGGACCCCCTACCCGAGATCCGCCGGTTTTGACACCGACAGGTGGCTTTGCCACAAATACAATGTCAACTACATGATCATGCAAAGCAATATGACAATGATGAAGTGTGTCATGATAAACGGAATGGTGGAAAGTTGCATGGCAATATATCTCGGAATGGCTATGGAAATGCCATAATAGGTAGGTATGGTGGCTATTTTGAGGAAGGTATATGGTGGGTGTATGATACCGGCGAAGGGTGCGTGGTATTAGAGAGGCTAGCAATGGTGGAAGGGTGAGAGTGCGTATAATCCATGGACTCAACATTAGTCATAAAGTACTCATATACTTATTGCAAAAATCTACAAGTTAGCAAAGCAAAGTATTATGTGCATGCTCCTAGGGGGATATATTGGTAGGAAAAGACCATCGCTCGTCCCCGACCTCCACTCATAAGGAAGACAATCAATAAATAAATCATGCTCCGACTTCATCACATAACGGTTCACCATATGTGCCTGCTACGGGAATCACAAACTTCAACACAAGCATTTCTCAAATTCACAACTACTCAACTAGCACAACTTTAATATCACTACCTCCATATCTCAAAACAATTATCAAGTTTCAAACTTCTCATAGTATTCAACACACTCATAAGAGAATTTTATTATTAATCTTGTATACCTAGAATATTAGAATTATTTAAGCAAATTACCATGCTATTTAAGACTCTAAAAATAATCTAAGTGAAGCATGAGAGATCAGTAGTTTCTATAAAACAAATCCACCGACGTGCTCTAAAAGATATAAGTGAAGTACTAGAGCAAAACTATATAACTCAAAAGATATAAGTGAAGCACATAGAGTATTCTAATAATTTCCGAATCATGTGTGTGTGTCTCTCAAAAGGTGTGTACAGCAACGATGATTGTGGTAAAATAAAAAATAAAGACTCAAATCATACAAGACGCTCCAAGCAAACACATATCATGTGGTGAATAAAAATATAGCTCCAAGTAAAGTTACCGATAGAAGTAGACGAAAGAGGGGATGCCTTCCGGGGCATCCCCAAGCTTTGGCTTTTAGGTGTCCTTAGATTATCTTGGGGGTGCCATGGGCATCCCCAAGCTTAGGCTCTTGCCACTCCTTGTTCCATAATCCATCAAATCCTTACCCAAAACATGAAAACTTCACAACACAAAACTTAAAGTAGAAAATCTCGTGAGCTCCGTTAGCGAAAGAAAACAAAACACCACTTCAAGGTACTGTAATGAACTCATTCTTTATTTATACTGGTGTTAAACATACTGTATTCCAACTTCGCTATGGTTTAACTATTTTACTAGCCATAGATTCATCAAAATAAGCAAACAACACACGAAAAACAGAATCTGTCAAAAACAGAACAGTCTGAAGTAATCTGTAGCTAGCGCAAGATCTGGAACCCCAAAAATTCTAAAATAAATTTCTGGACGTGAGGAATTTATCTATTAATCATCTTCAAAAATAATTAACTAAATATCACTTTTCAAATAAAAATGGCAGCAGTTCTTGTGAGCGCTAAAGTTTCTGTTTTTTACAGCAAGATTAACAAGACTTTCCCCAAGTCTTCCCAACGGTTCTACTTGGCACAAACACTAATTTAAACACAAAAAACACAACCAAAACAAAGGGCCCACCACTTGTCCATGAGGGTGGGGGCGCGCCTGCCCCCCTAGGGCGCGCCCCTACCTCGTGGGCCCCCTGGTGCCTCTCCAACTCTATATATTGTGTTTCGGGGAGAAAAAAAATCAGAGAGAAGGATTCATCATGTTTTACGATACGGAGCCGCCACCAAGCCCTAAAACATCTCGGGAGGGCTGATCTAGAGTCCGTTCGGGGCTCCAGAGAGGGGAATCCGTCGCCATCGTCATCATCAACCATCCTCCATCACCAATTTCATGATGCTCACCGTCGTGCGTGAGTAATTCCATCGTAGGCTTGCTGGACGGTGATGGGTTGGATGAGATTTAACATGTAATCGAGTTAGTTTTGTTAGGGTTTGATCCCTAGTATCCACTATGTTCTGAGATTGATGTTGCTATGACTTTGCTATGCTTAATGCTTGTCACTAGGGCCCGAGTGCCATGATTTCAGATCTGAACCTATTATGTTTTCATCAATATACGAGAGTTCTTGATCCTATCTTGCAAGTCTATAGTCACCTATTATGTGTTATGATCCGTTAACCCCGAAGTGACAATAATCGGGATACTTACCGGTGATGACCGTAGTTTGAGGAGTTCATGTATTCACTATGTGTTAATGCTTTGGTCCGGTACTCTATTAAAAGGAGGCCTTAACATCCCTTAGTTTCCGCTAGGACCCCGCTGCCACGGGAGGGTAGGACAAAAGATGTCATGCAAGTTCTTTTCCATAAGCATGTATGACTATATTCGGAATACATGCCTACATTACATTAATGAATTCGAGCTAGTTCTGTGTCACCCTAGGTTATGACTGTTACATGATGAACCGCATCCGACATAATTCTCTATCACTGATCCATTGCCTACGAGCTTTCCATATATTGTTCTTCGCTTATTTACTCTTCCGTTGCTATTGCTATCATCACTACAAAATACCGAAAACACTACTTTTGCTACCATTACCACTACTATCATATTACTTTGCTACTAAATACTTTGCTGCAGATATTAAGTTTCCAGGTGTGGTTGAATTGACAACTCAGCTGCTAATACTTGAGAATATTCTTTGGCTCCCCTTGTGTCAAATCAATAAATTTGGGTTGAATACTCTACCCTCGAAAACTGTTGCGATCCCCTATACTTGTGGGTTATCAAGACTATTTTCTGGCGCCGTTGCCGGGGAGCATAGCTCTATTCTTTGAGTCACTTGGGATTTATATCTGCTTATCATTATGAAGAACTTGAGAGATCCAAAAACCAAGATTTATCCCTCAACTACGAGGGGAGGTAAGGAACTTCCATCTAGCTCTGCACTTGATTCACCTTCTGTTTTGAGTAAGCTTGTGACACCTAAACCTGCTTCTGCTATTTTTTTGATGTGTCGCATGTTATTGATGATGCCACTTCTGCTATGCATGATACTTATGATGAAACTACTTCTATGCTTGATACTAATGTGCCACTTGGTGAATTTCTTGATGAACAACTTGCTAGGGTTAGAGAGAATGAAAATATTGAATCTGATAATATTGATGAAAGTGATGATGAAGACTCTCCCTCTAATGAATATGAATCACCTGTTATTCCTGAGGGTTATGTTTTTGAAAAAGAAGCTGCTTTAGCTATTTTAGCTTGCAAAGATAGATACGAACTCAAGAGGTTATTAGCTAAATGGAAGCAGCAATCTCTTAATGCTAGAATGAAACCTGACCCTGCTTTTGCTACTTCATCTATCTGTGTTACTGATAAGAATTATGAATTCTCTGTTGATCCTGATATAATTACTTTGGTTGAATCTGATCCTTTTCATGGCTATGAATCTGAAACTGTTGTGGCACATCTTACTAAATTAAATGATATAGCCATCCTGTTCACTAATGATGAGAGAACTCGCTACTTTTATATCCTTAAAATATTTCCGTTCTCATTAAAGGGTGATGCTAAGATATGGTTTAATTCTCTTGATCCTGGTTGTGTGTGTAGTCCCCAGGATATGATTTATTACTTCTCTGCTAAATATTTCCCTGCTCATAAGAAACAAGTTGCCTTAAGGGATATATATAATTTTGTGCAAATTGAAGAAGAGAGTCTCCCACAAGCTTGGGGGAGGCTTCTCAAGTTACTTAATGCTTTGCCTGATCATCCTCTTAAGAAAAATGAAATACTTGATATCTTTTATAATGGACTAACCGATGCTTCCAGAGATTACCTGGATAGTTGTGTTGGTTCTGTTTTCAGG
The DNA here is from genome assembly GCF_003073215.2 of Triticum urartu. Taxonomy (NCBI): domain Eukaryota; kingdom Viridiplantae; phylum Streptophyta; class Magnoliopsida; order Poales; family Poaceae; genus Triticum; species Triticum urartu. The sequence continues at coordinate 344,455,297 of NC_053024.1, read as the reverse complement.
GAAAGAACACCGGATGAAGCTGAAATTCTATTGAATAATATGTTGACAAATGAAAATAACTGGACACTTCCTGAGCCTATTCCTAAACCAACTCCGAAGAAGAGAGGTGTTCTATTTCTCAGTCCTGAAGATATGCAAGAGGCAAAGAAATCTATGAAAGAGAAGGGTATTAAAGCTGAAGATGTCAATAATTTACCTCCTTTTGAAGAAATACATGGTCTTAATTTACCTCTTATTGAAGAAACATATGATCTTAATCCATTACCTATTGAAGAAATACATGGTCTTGATAACCCGACACAGGTAGTAAAGGTAAATTCTCTCTATATATATGATAAGGCTGAAATCCCATTTACTAAGTTTGCTAGCCCATGCTTAGATGAGTTTGATAAATTTATGGTTAAGCAAGAAGACTTCAATGCTTATTTTGGTAGACAATTGAAATACAATTCAAATATGCTTGAACACTTGGGTGATTATATGGCTAATGTCAAAGGTGAACTTAAACTTATTAGTAAACATGCTTCTATGGTTACCACTCAAGTAGAACAAGTACTTAAGGCTCAAAATGATTTACTCAATCAATTGAATAGTAAGGATAATGGTAATGCTGTTAGAGTTATGACTAGAGGTGGTAAAATGAATCAGGAACCTTTGTATCCAGAAGGCCACCCTAAGAGAATTGAGCAAGATTCTTAGAGAAATAATATAGATGCACTTAGTCCTTCTAAAAGGAAGAAAAAGAAAAATGATAGGACTTTGCATGCTCCTAGGGAACCTATTGATGATACACCTGAGAATCCAAATGATATTTCTATTTCTGATGCTGAAACACAATCTGGTAATGAACCTGAAACTAGTGATAATGTTAATGATAATGTTCATGATGATGCTCAGCCTAGTAATGATAATGATATAGAAATTGAACATGTTGTTGATCTTGATAACCCACAATCAAAGAATCAACGTTATGATAAGGAAGACTTTGTTTCTAGGAAACATGGTAAAGAAAGAGAACCATGGGTTCAGAAACCCATGCCTTTTCCTCCCAAACCATCCAAGAAAAAGGATGATGAGGATTTTGAGCGCTTTGCTGAAATGATTAGACCTATCTTTTTGCGTATGCGATTAACTGATATGCTTAAAATGAATCCTTATGCTAAGTACATGAAAGATATTGTTACAAATAAGAGAAAGATACCAGAAGCTGAAATTTCCACCATGCTTGCTAATTATACTTTTAAGGGTGGAATACCAAAGAAACTTGGAGATCCAGGAGTACCCACTATACCATGCTCCATTAAAAGAAACTATGTTAAAACTGCTTTATGTGATCTTGGAGCCGGTGTTAGTGTTATGCCTCTCTCTTTATATCGTATACTTGATTTGAATAAGTTGACACCTACTGAAATATCTTTGCAAATGGCTGATAAATCAACTGCTATACCTGTCGGTATTTGTGAGGATGTGCCTGTTGTGGTTGCAAACGTTACTATTTTAACAAACTTTGTTATTCTTGATATTCCCGAGGCGGATAGTTGATGACCCACAAGTATAGGAGATCTATCGTAGCCCTTTCGATAAGTAAGAGTGTCGAACCCAACAAGGAGCAGAAGGAAATGATAAGCGGTTTTCAGCAAGGTATTCTCTGCAAGTATTGAAATAAGTGGTAACAGATAGTTTTGTGATAAGATAATTTGTAACGAGCAACAAGTAACAAAAGTAAATAAAGTGCAGCAAGGTGGCCCAATCCTTTTTGTAGCAAAGGACAAGCCTGGACAAACTGTTATATAAGGAAAAGTGCTCCCGAGGACACATGGGGGTATCGTCAAGCTAGTTTTCATCACGTTCATATTTCGCGTTCGGTATTTTGATAATTTGACATGTGGGTGGACCGGTGTTTGGGTGTTATTCTTACTTGAACAAGCATCCCACTTATGATTAACCTCTATTGCAAGCATCCACAACTACAACATAAGTATTAAGGTAAACCTAACCATAGCATGAAACATATGGATCCAAATCAGCCCCTTACGAAGCAACGCATAAACTAGGGTTTAAGCTTCTGTCACTCTAGCAACCCATCATCTACTTATTACTTCCCAATGCCTTCCTCTAGGCCCAAATAATGGTGAAGTGTTATGTAGTCGACGTTCACATAACACCACTATAGGCTAGACAACATACATCTCATCAAAATATCGAACGAATACCAAATTCACATGACTACTAATAGCAAGACTTCTCCCTTGTCCTCAGGAACAAACGTAACTACTCACAAAGCATATTCATGTTCATAATCAGAGGGGTAATAATATGCATAAAGGATCTGAACATATGATCTTCCACCAATTAAACCAACTAGCATCAACTACTATGAGTAATTAACACTACTAGCAGCCTACTAGCACCAATCCCGGACTTGGAGACAAGAATTGGATACAAGAGATGAACTAGGGTTTTGAGATGAGATGGTGCTGATGAAGATGTTGATGGAGATTGCCCTCTCCCAATGAGAGGAGCGTTGGTGATGACGATGGCGATGATTTCCCCCTCCGGGAGGGAAGTTTCCCCGGCAAAACAGCTCTGCCGGAGCTCTAGATTGGATCCGCCAAGGTTCCGCCTCGTGGCGGCGGAGTTTCGTCCCGAAAGGTTGCTTCTGATTTTTTTATCGACGAAAGACTTCATATAGCAGAAGATGGTCATCGGAGAGCCACCAGGGAGCCCATGAGGTAGGGGGCGCACCCCCCACCCTCGTGGAAAGGGTGTGGACCCCCTGGTCTTCATCTTTGGCGAGGATTTTTCATTATTTATTATAAGGTATTCTGTGGAGTTTCAGGAATTTTGGAGTTGTGCAGAATAGGTCTCTAATATTTGCTCCTTTTCCAGGCCAGAATTCCAGCTGCCGGCATTCTCCCTCCTTATGTAAACGTTGTAAAATAAGAGAGAATAGCCATAAGTATTGTGACATAATGTGAAATAGCACCCCATAATGCAATGAATATCGATATAAAAGCATGATCCAAAATGGACGTATCAACTCCCCCAAGCTTAGACCTCGCTTGTCCTCAAGCGAAAGCCGATAACAATAAATATGTCCCCATGTTTAGAGGTAGAGACGTCGATAAAAATAAAATACGGACATGAGGGCATCATGATTATTCTCATAACAGCAACATACGTAGATATTGTCATATGATTACTTATGTTCAAGTAATGATCTATTCACAATGCAAAAGTGTGAATCAGAAACCTTATTGAGAACCAACAAACTATAACCTCAGTCATTGAAGCAATTGCAATTTATCATAACATCAGAAAGAGTCTATGTCAGAGCTAAAAAGCAAGTCCGCATACTCAACTATCATCTAGTCCTTCATAATTGCTAAAACTCGCGCAATACTTGTGGTTACGGAGTTTTAATCAGACACAGAGAAAGATAGGGGCTTATAGTTTTGCCCCACAACCTTTTACCTCGAGGGTAATGTCAACAATAATAACTCATGCCCCCCTACATCCAATTAGATATATATATCAGGCTCTTTCCAACATGCTGGGCTTGCCAAAGGATAAAATGAAAAAGGGAGAGGTGAAGATCACCATGACACTTGCATAAGGTAGAAGATAATAATAAAAGATAGGCACTTCGCAGAGGGAAGCAGAGGTTGCCATGCGCTTTTATGGTTGGATGCACAAAATCTTAATGTGAAAGAACATCACTTTATATTGCCCCTTGTGATATGAACCTTTATTATGCAGTCTGTCGCTTTTATTACTTCCACATCACAAGATCGTATAAAGCTTATTTCTCCCACAATAATCATACATATTTAGAGCAATTTTTATTTCTTTGCACCGATGACAACTTACTTGAAGGATCTTACTCAATCCATAGGTAGATATGGTGGACTCTAATGGCAAAACTGGTTTAAGGGTATTTGGAAGCACAAGTAGTATCTCTACTTGGTGCTGAGAATTTGGATAGCATGAGGGGGAAAGGCAAGCTCAACATGTTGGATGATCCATGACAACATACTTTATCTCAGATATAAGAAAACATAACCGGTTACGTTGTCTTCCTTGTCCAACATCAACTCTTTAGCATGTCATATTTTGATGAGTGCTCCCAATCATAAAACATGTCAATAATAGTATATTTATATGTGAAACCTCTCTTTCCTTATTACTTCCTATTAATTGCAACGATGACCAAAGCTATGTCTGCCAACTCCCAACAACTTTTAATCATCACACTCTTTCTATGTGAAGTCATTACTATCAATAAGATAAATATGAACTTTTGTTTCTTCTTATTCTTTTTCTCTTTTCTTTTATTCACCCAAGATCATAGCAAGAAAATCAAGCCCTTGACTCAACACTAATCTTTATTATATAGCTCACGGACTCGATTACATAGGGAGATCATAAGGCAAAACTCAAAACTAGATCATGCCATAAACTTTATTCTACTAGATCAAAATACTACTAATAGGATCGAACTAAGGAAAATGGTAAAGATAGGAGTTGTGATTGTGATACGATACCGGGGCACCTCCCCCAAGCTTGGATGTTGCCAAGGGGAGTGCCCATACCCATGTTATTATGTCTCCTTCTTTGTTGTTGGTGAAATATTCTTGGCGATGATTCCTCTCAGGATACGATTCTCCTCCTCGAGCTTGTTGACTTGCTGCTTGAGGTCCATTGTTTCCTTACAAAGCTTTCCTGTGACGGCTAAAGCTCCTTGCACCCAAGGGTGTTTCATAGCTGCGGGAGAACAAGTGACACTCCTCTTCATATTTTCATAAGAAATAAATCTAACATTGGAAGGGATAACCGAGTTTGGAATAGCTGAGCTCTGTAGTTCCCCCATCGTGAAACCAGCTCGGAAGCGAGAGGTGACTTCTTGATCCTCCATGGCATCTACCCTCATTAAGTCAGCCTCAATCTCTTCCTCCGTTGCTGGCCCAAAGTGGTCAGGGTCGCTGTTTGCCCTTGGTTTCGGTGCTGGATTAGATACCCGGCTCTCCCCGACTGACTCTTGAGAAGACATCTTGCTCTAATCTGCAGCAGCAATAGCTCGAAACAAAAACAAAGGATATTTGCGTGATACGGGAGTCAAAACCTTCAGGAGAATATATAGTGAATTTTTACCTACAAAAATACGTATCATGCAAGAAAACGGAGTCCGGAAGGCACACGAGGTGCTCATGAGGTAGGGGGGCACGCCCAGGGGGGTAGGGCACGCCCTCCACCCTCGTGGGGCCCTCGTGTCCTTCCCGGACTACTACTTAATTTTCTATTTTTCTAAATATTCCAAAACGGAGAAATATTGCCTTAAAAATTGTTTTGGAGTCGGTTTACTTACCGTACCACATACATATTCCTTTCCGGAGTCTGAAACGTTCTGGAAAGTGTCCCTTATGTATTCCTCCAGGGTTACGGTTTCAATAATATTGGTTTCAATATTTATGGGATTACCTGAGATATAATGTTTCATTCTTTGACCGTTTACCACCTTCGAAGTTGTTGATTTTTATGGCACCGGAATGATAGACCTCCTCAATAACATAGGGGCCTTCCCATTTAGAGAGAAGTTTTCCTGCAAAAAATCTTAAACGAGAGTTGTATAACAGTACATAATCACCTACATTAAACTCACACTTTTGTATCCTTTTGTCATGCCATCTTTTAACCTTTTCTTTAAACAACTTGGCATTTTCATAAGCTTGGGTTCTCCATTCATCAAGTGAGCTAATATCAAATAACCTCTTTTCACCGGCAAGTTTGAAATCATAGTTGAGTTATTTAATAGCCCAATATGCCTTATGTTCTAGTTCGAGAGGTAAGTGACATGCTTTTCCATATACCATTTTATACGGAGACATACCCATAGGATTTTTATATGCAGTTCTATAGGCCCACAATGCATCATCAAGTTTCTTGGACCAATTCTCTAGACCAATTGACAGTCTTTTGCAAAATTAATTTAAGTTCTCTATTACTCAATTCTACTTGACCACTAGACTGTCGGTGATACGGAGATGCAATTCTATGATTGACGTCATATTTAGCAAGCATTTTACGGAAAGCACCATGAATAAAATGTGAACCACCATCAGTCATTAAATATCTAGGGACTCCAAACCTCGGAAAAATAACTTCTTTAAGCATCTTAATAGAGGTGTTATGATTAGCACTACTAGTTGGAATAGCTTCTACCCACTTAGTAACGTAATCAACAACAACCAAAATATGTGTTTATCCATTAGAGGAAGGAAACGGTCCCATATAATCGAAGCCCGAAACATCAAATGGTTCAATAACAAGTGAATAATTCATAGGCATTTCTTAACGTCTACTAATATTACCAATTCTTTGACATTCATCACAAGATAGGACAAACTTACGGGCATCCTTGAAGAGAGTAGGCCAGTAAAAACCGGATTGCAATACCTTATGTGCAGTTCTATCTCCCGCGTGGTGTCCTCCATAAGTTTTGGAGTGGCACTTGCGTAGGATCTGTTCCTGTTCATGCTCAGGTACACAACGTCTAATAACACCATCTACTCCTTCTTTATAAAGATGTGGGTCATCCCAAAAGTAATGTCTCAAATCATAGAAGAACTTTTTCTTTTGTTGGTATGTGAAGCTATGTGGTATGAATTTAGCAACAATGTAATTAGCATAATCAACATACCAAGGAGTACTACGAGAAGTACTTATGACATTTAATTGTTCATCAGGAAAGCTATCATCGATAGGTGGTGGGTCATCAAGAACATTCTCAAACCTAGATAAGTTGTCTGCAACGGGGTTCTCAGCTCCTCTTCTACCAACAATATGCAAATCAAATTCTTGTAGCAAGAGAACCCATCTAATAAGTCTAGGTTTAGCATCTATCTTCTCCATAAGATATTTAATAGCAGCATGATCAGTGTGGATAGTTACTTTAGAATCAACAATATAAGTTCTGAACTTATCACAAGCAAATACAACTGCTAAAAGTTCTTTTTCAGTAGTAGCATAATTTCATTGAGCATTGTCTAGAGTCTTACTAGCATAATGGATAACATTTAATTTCTTATCAACTCTTTGCCCTAGAACAGCACCTACAGCATAATCGCTAGCATCACACATAATTTCAAACGGTAAATTCCAATCAGGTGGTTGAACAATAGGTGCAGAGACTAATGCTTTCTTAAGTATTTCAAATGCTTCTACACAATCATCATCAATGACAAATGGTATGTCTTTTTGTAATAAATTAGTCAGAGGCCGAGAAATTTTTGAGAAGTCCTTAATGAACCTCCTATAAAATCCAGCGTGACCAAGGAAACTTCTTATACCTTTGATGTCCTTGGGACACGGCATCTTTTCAATAGCATCAACCTTGGCTTTATCAACTTCAATACCTCTTTCAGAAACTTTATGCCCCAAGACAATACCCTCATTAACCATAAAGTGGCACTTTTCCCAATTCAAGAAAAGATTAGTTTCTTCACATCTATGCAAAACTCGATCAAGATTGCTTAAGCAATCATCAAAAGAAGATCCATAGACGGAAAATTCGTCCATGAAAACCTCACAAATCTTTTCACAAAAGTCAGAGAATATAGCCATCATGCATCTTTGAAAGGTAGCAGGTGCATTACATAAACCAAAAGGCATACGTCTATAAGCAAAAGTACCAAAAGGGGATGTAAAAGTAGTCTTTGATTGATCTTTAGCCGACACAGGTATTTGAGAGAAACCAGAATAACCATCTAGAAAGCAGTAATGTGTACGTTTGCATAATCTTTCTAGCATTTGATCGATAAAAGGTAGGGGTAATGATCTTTCTTAGTAGCCTTATTTAATTTGCGGAAATCAATTACCATCCTATAACCTATAATAATTCTGCGTGGAACCAATTCATCTTTATCATTAGGAACAACAGTAATACCTCCCTTCTTAGGGACACAATGAACATGACTTACCCACTGACTATCAGCAATGGGATAAATTATACCTGCCTCCAGAAGCTTTAGTATTTCTTTTCTTACCACTTCTTTCATTTTAGGATTCAGACGTCGTTGAGGATCACGAACTGGTTTGGCGTCTTCTTCCAAATTTATTTTATGTTGACATAGAGTGGGACTAATGCCCTTAAGATCATCAAGAGTATATCCAATAGCAGTGCGGTGCTTCTTCAGAGTTTTCAATAATCTTTCTTCTTCATGCTCTGAAAGGTTAGCACTAATAATAACAGGATATATCTTCTTTTCATCAAGATAAGCATATTTAAGATTATCAGGTAACGGTTTAAGCTCAAACACGGGATCACCCTTAGGTGGAGGGGGATCCCCTAGGATTTCAATAGGCAAATTGTGTTTCAGAATAGGTTCCTGTTTAAAGAATACTTCATCTATTTTCCTTCTTTCATTCATAAACATATCATTCTCATGGTCTAGCAAATATTGTTCTAAAGGATCACTAGGAGGTATGGCAATAGAAGCAAGACCAATAATTTCATCCTTACTAGGCAATTCTTCTTCACGGTGTTGTTTACTAAATTTAGATAAATTAAATTCATGAGTCATATCATCCAAGCCAATAGTAACAACATTCTTTTCACAGTCTATCTTAGCATTAACAGTGTTCAAGAAGGGTCTACCAAATATAATGGGACAAAAGCTATCTTGTGGGGAACTAAGAACAAGAAAATCAGCAGGATATTTAGTTTTCCCGCACAAGACTTCAACATCTCTAACAATTCCCACTGCTGAAATAGTATCTCTATTAGCAAGTTTAATTGTGACATCAATATCTTCTAACTCAGCAGGTGCAATTTCATGCTTGATTTCTTTATACAAGTCATGAGGTATAACACTAGCACTAGCACCCATATCACATAAGCCATGATAACAATGTTCTCCTATTTTAACAGAAATAACAGGCACGCCTACCACAGGTCTATGTTTACCTTTAGCACAAGGTTTAGCAATCCTAGAAGTTTCACCACAGAACTGAATAACATGCCCATCAATATTATCAGACAAGAGATCTTTAACAATAGCAATATTAGGTTCTACTTTAACTTGCTCAGGAGGTGTATATGTTTTAATATTGCTTTTACGAACCACAGTTGAAGCTTTAGCATGATCCTTTATCCTAACAGGGAAAGGTGGTTTCTCAACATAACAAGTAGGAACAATAGGATCATTATAAGTGACAGTCTTTTCTTCGACTTTAATTGGTGCAGCTACTTTTACTTCTATGGGAGGATGATATTTAAACCACTTCTCCTTAGGGAGATCAACAGAAGTAGCAAAAGATTCACAGAAAGAAGCTACTATCTCAAAATCAAGTCCATATTTAGTGCTAAACTTACGGAAAATATCGGTATCCATAAAAGATTTAACACAATCAAACTTAGGTGTCATACCTGACTCCTTACCTTTGTCAAGATCCCAATCTTCAGAGTTGCATTTAATTCTATCCAATAAATCCCATCTAAATCCAATAGTCTTCATCATAAAAGAGCCAGCACAAGAAGTATCGAGCATGGTGTGATTATTTTCAGAAAGCCGAGCATAAAATTTTTGAAGGATTGTTTCTCTTGGGATCTCATGATTGGGGCATGAATATAACATCGATTTAAGCCTCCCCCAAGCTTGAGCGATGCTTTATCCTTCGCAAGGCCAAAAATTATATATATAATTGCGGTCACGATGAACAAGATGCATAGGGTAATACTTTTGATGAAATTCCAATTTCAATCTTCTATAGTTCCATGATCTCGTATCATCACATAGCCTATACCATGTCAATGTGTCTCCATTCAAAGATAAAGGGAAGACCTTCTTCTTAGCAACATCATCGGGTATACCTGCAAGCTTAAATAATCCACAAACTTCATCCACATATATTAGGTGTTCATCAGGATGCTTTGTTCCATCTCCTGTAAAAGGATTAGCTAACAGTTTTTCTATCATACCCGAAGGATACTCATAAGGAATTTCATTTTCAATAGGTTCAGTAGGTTGAGGAGCAACTCTTTGCTCTACTGGTCGGGGTGAAGATACCCCGAACAATCCCCTCAGAGGATTACTTTCCATAGTAACAAGTGACAGTAAATTTCAGCACACTATATAAATTTTTCCTTACCAAACTCCACCTACCAAAGGCGCTTCACTCCCCGGCAACGGTGCCAGAAAAGAGTCTTGATGACCCACAAGTATAGGGAATCTATCGTAGTCCTTTCAATAAGTAAGAATGTCGAACCCAACGAGGAGCAGAAGGAAATGATAAGCGGTTTTCAGCAAGGTATTCTCTGCAAGTACTAAAATAAGTGGTAACAGATAGTTTTGTGATAAGATAATTTGTAACGAGCAACAAGTAACAAAAGTAAATAAAGTGCAGCAAGGTGGCCCAATCTTTTTGTAGCAAAGGACAATCCTGGACAAACTCTTATATAAGGAAAAGCGCTCCCGAGGACACATGGGATTATCGTCAAGCTAGTTTTCATCACGTTCATATGATTCGCGTTCAGTACTTTGATAATTTGACATGTGGGTGGACCGGTGCTTGGGTGTTGTTCTTACTTGAACAAGCATCCCACTTATGATTAACCTCTATTGCAAGCATCCGCAACTACAACAAAAGTATTAAGGTAAACCTAACCATAGCATGAAACATATGTATCCAAATCAGCCCCTTACGAAGCAACGCATAAACTAGGGTTTAAGCTTCTGTCACTCTAGCAACCCATCATCTACTTATTACTTCCCAATTCCTTCCTCTAGGCCCAAATAATGGTGAAGTGTTATGTAGTCGACGTTCACATAACACCACTATAGGCTAGACAACATACATCTCATCAAAATATCGAACGAATACCAAATTCACATGACTACTAATAGCAAGACTTCTCCCTTGTCCTCAGGAACAAACGTAACTACTCACAAAGCATATTCATGTTCATAATTAGAGGGGTAATAATATGCATAAAGGATCTGAACATATGATGTTCCACCAATTAAACCAACTAGCATCAACTACAAGGAGTAATTAACACTACTAGCAACCTACTAGCACTAATCCCGGACTTGGAGACAAGAATTGGATACAACAGATGAACTAGGGTTTTGAGATGAGATGGTGCTGATGAAGATGTTGATGGAGATCACCCTCTCCTGATGAGAGGAGCGTTGGTGATGACGATGGCGATGATTTCCCCCTCCGGGAGGGAAGTTTCCCTGGCACAACAGCTCTGCCGGAGCTCTAGATTGGATCCGCCAAGGTTCTGCCTCGTGGCGGCGGAATTTCGTCCTGAAAGGTTGCTTCTAATTTTTTTTCTAGAAGAAAGACTTCATATAGCAGAAGATGGTCATCGGAGAGCCACCAGGGGGCCCACGAGGTAGGGGCGCGCCCTAGGGGGGCCACCCTCGTAGAAAGGGTGTGGCCCCCTGGTCTTCATCTTTGGCAAGGATTTTTCATTATTTATTATAAGGTATTCCGTGGAGTTTCATGACTTTTGGAGTTGTGCAGAATAGGTCTCTGATATTTGCTCCTTTTCCAGCCCAGAATTCCAGCTGCCGGCATTCTCCCTCCTTATGTAAACGTTGTAAAATAAGAGAGAATAGCCATAAGTATTGTGACATAATGTGAAATAACAGCCCATAATGCAATGAATATCGATATAAAAGCATGATGCAAAATGGACGTATCAATAGTATGTCTATTATTCTTGGAAGACCCTTTCTGAATACTGCAGCGGCTGTTATTGATTGCACTAAAGGCAATGTCACTTTTCATGTTAATGGTAATGAGCATACGGTACACTTTCTGAGGAAACGACCTCAAGTTCATAGTATCAACTCTATTGGAAAAATTCCATCGATTATATTTGGAGGTTTTGAATGTCCTCTTCTTACTGTCAAGAAGAAATGTGATATTCTTATTATTGGGGATGTGCATATCCCCGTTGAGGTAACATAGTGTTATTCGAAATTTCTCCGGTTCCATGTTATTCGGAATGATTTCGTTAACAAGACTTGATCAACCTTGTTAGTGGATTCCTTTTGATGAGCATGAGATGGATGAAACTAGAAGGCACAACCTTCTGTACCCTCCTCTTACTTTTTGTTATTTATATTAAATAAAATAAAAATAGTGCTTTTTGTCTGTTATCTGAATTATCCGTGCAATATAAAAATACCCCGAAAATAAAAGTTCTCCAAATGGCCTGAAATTTAAATATGATTTTTTTCTGGAGTATTTGAGAATATTTGGCACTGAGAACACAACAGGAGGGGCATCCACCTGGCCATGAGGGTGGAGGGCACGCCCTACCCCCCTGGGCGCACCCCCTGCCTCGTGGGCCCATGGTGGCCCTCCTCCACTTATTCCTGCACCCACACACTTCTTCTTCCTCCCACAAACACGAATATCTAGCTCAAGCACAAGTTCTAGCTCATTTTGCTGCGATTTTTGATCTCCTTGCTCAAAGCACCTCTCACAAAACTGCTTGGGGAGATTGATCATTGGTTTGTGACTCCTCCATTGGTCCAATTAGTTTTTGTTCTAGTGCTTTATTCATTGCAAATTTGTGCTGCCTAGGTGACCATGTTCTTGAGCTTGCATGTCAAATTTATATGGTCAAAAGTAGTTCTAATGCATGATATAGGCTCTAGGCACTTGTAGGAGTTGTTGCTATCAATTTTGTTGAGCTTGGTTCACTTTTGTTTGAAGTTACTAAAAATTTCATAATTTTTCAGAAAATAATGAAGAGATTTTTGAGGGGCTCATCGAGCCGAAGCTCGAAGGAAAAGCAAAATGAAAAAGCAGAGAGGCCCAAATATAATCTGCCTCGCACCGTGGAGGTTCGGCCGTGTGAATGGCCTTCCGATGATTTCTTGAGAGCAGCCGGGATTTATGATGATTTTTATGAATTGGCTGAGAATGCAGGCCTCACCGCCTTCCTCCACGACCAACACGCATAGTATCTCTTACTCACCAATATCTTTGTGCAAAACTTTCATTTCCATGCTAGGAGCTCACCACCTACGGTGGAGTTTTATTTATATGATGAGCATAAGGAGATGTCACTTTACGATTTTTGTCGGGTTTGTTTGATCCCTTTCAAGGGCACAATAGAGGAACCACATTGCGGCGATGTGGATGGGTTTATTGATACCATCACTGTAGGGGAAACGAGGAAGGTTTCCGATGCACGAATCACTAGCATACATTTTCCTGTTTTACGCTACTTTGCAATATTTGCTAGTCGTTGCTTAATTGGTCATGGAAACTGTGGAAACCTTAGTGTTCCTGATATTACTATTTTGTTCCACGGTTTATTATGTGATAACTCTGTTAGTATGGGCGGTATTATTGCTAAACGGTTAAGTCTGAACCGTACAAAGGGCCCCATCTTTGGAGGCATCTATAATTCACGCCTAGCTGCACATTTTAACATACCTATTAGGCATTATGAGAAGGAAGAAAAATTGCTTCCTCCTATTTATTTAGATTATAAGAGTATGGTGGCACACGACTTTATTGTTAAGAATAGGGAAGGGGAGCTTAAATACAAATTGTTCTTTCATAAACATCATCCTGAGACTATTACCATGCCTGCTCCTTCCTTGTTTGATTTATCTGCAAGCCAGTACCTTGTTCCGTTAGAGGCTATTTACGCCTACCGGAACCCTACATCAGCCACAGAGCCAGAGCCGGAACCACAAGTTGATCCTCCACGACAGCCTAATTACCATTGGGATCCGGAAATGATTGCCAACCAGTGGCAGCCGGAATCTTCTTCTTCTCAGTACGGCCCCAACTCTTATTATGGATATCCGCCAGGCTAGCCGTGGCCATAGACCAACTTAGGCCAAAAGCCTAAGCTTGGAGGAGTACGTATTTCCCACCGACATTATATTCATGTTCACACACTCATTGGTAGATGTCGGTGCTCATACTTTATCATTGTATCATCCATGCTAGTTTATTTTCCCTTTTATGCTTTCTTCTTGTGTGTTTATTAAACCTTAAGAAAAACCAAAAAAATAGTTATAGCTTTTAATTAGTTTACTTTCCATGCTTGTAGTAGTAATTAAAAAGAAAACCCAAAAAGATTTCATGTTCTTCATTTGCTTGTTGGGAGCTTTCCTGTGTAAATAGTTTTATTTCTTTTCTTTGGGGGTCGATAGGAGAAGACCATAATTAAATTGTTGCAGCAGCTCTTATATGCATTATTGTTGATCTGACAAAAGAGCCCATATTGCCTTGTCTTCTCCTATTTATTGAATGCTTGCAGATTCCAGCTTAGTCCAATGCACGTGCACTATTATTATTATCCACATTGTTCAGTCGTGCTAGTGAAAGGCAATTATGACGATATATGATGGACTGACTGAGATGAGAAAAGCTAGTATGAACTCGACCTCTCTTGTTTTTGTAAATATGATTAGTTCATCGTTGCTGATTCAACCTATTATGAATAAACATGTTTGCAATGACAACTAGAGATCATAGTTTCTTGTGCCATGCTTGATTAGCTAGGAGCTTATAATGGTTTACCTTGCGTGCCAACATGCTATTAAAATGGTTGTGATGTGGTATGATAGGGTGGTATCCTCCTCTGAATGATTTAATTGACTTGACTTGGCACATGTTCACACATGTAGTTGAAACAAAATCAACATAGCCTTCACGATATTTATGTTCATGGTGGATTATATCCTACTCATGCTTGCATTCGGTGTTGATTAATTTTAATGCATGTTCATGATTGTTGTCGCTCTCTAGCTGGTCGCTTCCCAGTCTTTTGCTAGCCTTCACCTGTACTAAGCGGGAATACTGCTTGTGCATCCAATCCCATAAACCTCAAAGTTGTTCCATATGAGTCCACCGTACCTACCTATATACGATATCTACCTGCCGTTCCAAGTAAATTTGTATGTGCCAAACTCTAAACCTTCAAATAAACATTCTGTTTTGTATGCTTGAATAGCTCATGTATCAACTAGAGGTGTCCGTATCTTCCATATTAGGCAGGTTATTCTCAAGAGGAGTGGACTCCGCTCCTCACTCACGAGAAAATGGCTGGTCACCGGGATGCCCAGTCCCATGCTTTATGCAAACTAAATCAAAATAATTGCAAACAAAACTCCCCCTGGGACTCTTGTTAGTTGGAGGCACTCATTGTTTCGAGCAAGCCATGGATTGATGCTTGTTGGTGGAGGGGGAGTATAAACTTTACCATTCTGTTTGGGAACCGCCTATAATGTGTGTAGCATGGAAGACATCGCCATCTCTTGGTTGTTATGCTGACAATGAAAGTATACCGCTCAAAATATTATTCACCTCTATTTCAAAACCGAGTTCTGGCACCTATACAATGTCTAGTCAGTCCTTGATCTTTAAAGGTGCTCTGCATTTATGTTTTGTTGTCTCAGAAAGGGCTAGCGAGATACCATCTTGTTATATCATATTATGATTGTTTTGAGAAAGTGTTGTCATCCAAGATTTATTATTATTGCTCGCTAGTTGATTATGCCATTGATATGAGTAAACATGAGACCTAAGCGTTATTGTGAATATGGTTAGTTTATAATCTTTGCTGAAAACTCGAATGCTGGCTTTACATATTTACAACAACAAGAGCAAACAGAGTTTGTAAAAAAATTTCTTTATCACTTTCAGTTTGTCAACTGAATTGCTCGAGGACAAGCAAAGGTTTAAGCTTGGGGGAGTTGATACGTCTCCGTCGTATCTACTTTTCCAAACACTTTTGCCCTTGTTTTGGACTCTAACTTGCATGATGTGAATGGAACTAATCCGGACTGACGTTGTTTTCAGCAGAATTGCCATGGTGTTATTTATGTGCAGAAACAAAAGTTCTCAGAATGACCTGAAACTTCACGGAACGTCTATTTGGAAATAATAAAAAATCCTTGCAAAAGATGAAGACCAGGGGGCCCACACCCTAGCCACGAGGGTGGGGGGCGCACCCCCTACCTCGTGGGCCCCCTGGAGCTCCTCCGACCTCAACTCCAACTCTATATATTTGCTTTCGGGGAGAAAAAAATCAGAGAGAAGGATTCTTTGCGTTTTATGATACGGAGCCGCCGCCAAGCCCTAAAACCTCTCGGGAGGGCTGATCTGGAGTGTGTTCGGGGCTCCGGAGAGGGGAATCCGTCGCCATCGTCATCATCAACCATCCTCCATCACCAATTTCATGATGCTCATCGCCGTGCGTGAGTAATTCCATTGTAGGCTTCCTGGACGGTGATGGGTTGGATGAGATTTGTCATGTAATCGAGTTAGTTTTGTTAGGGTTTGATCCCTAGTATCCACTATGTGTTAATGCTTTGTTCCGGTACTCTATTAAAAAGAGGCATTAATATCCCTTAGTTTCCGTAAGGACCCCGCTACCACGGGAGGGTAGGACAAAAGATGTCATGCAAGTTCTTTTCCATAAGCACGTATGACTATATTAGGAATACATGCCTACATTACATTGATGAATTGGAGCTAGTTTTATGTCAACCTAGGTTATGAATGTTACATGATGAACCGCATCCGGCATAATTCTCTATCACCAATCCATTGCCTACGAGCTTTCCATATATTGTTCTTCGCTTATTTACTTTTCCGTTGCTATTGCTATCATCACTACAAAATACCAAAAACACTACTTTTACTACCATTACCTTTTGCTACCGTTACCACTACTATCATATTACTTTGCTGCTAAATACTTTGCTGCAGATATTAAGTTTCTAGGTGTGGTTGAATTGACAACTCAGCTGCTAATACTTGAGAATATTCTTTGGCTCCCCTTGTGCCGAATCAATAAATTTGGGTTGAATACTCTACCCTCGAAAACTGTTGCGATCCCCTATACTTGTGGGTTTCAGGGGCCATAGGTTTCACTAGTGGCTTCTCTCAAGAGCATAGATATTTTACGGTGGGTGAACAAATTACTGTTGAGCAATTGACAGAATTGAGCACAGTTATGAGAATATCTAGTTATGATCATGTATATAGGCATCACGTCCAAGACAAGTAGACCGACTCCTGCCTGCATCTACTACTATTACTCCACACATCGACCGCTATCCAGCATGCATCTAGAGTATTAAGTTCAAGAGAACAGAGTAACGCTTTAAGCAAGATGACATGATGTAGAGGGATAAATTCATGCAATATGATAAAAAAACTATCTTGTTATCCTCGATGGCAACAATACAATACGTGCTTTGCTGCCCCTACTGTCACTGGGAAAGGACACCGCAAGATTGAAACCAAAGCTAAGCACTTCTCCCATTGCAAGAAAGATCAATCTAGTAGGCCAAACCAAACTGATAATTCGAAGAGACTTGCAAAGATAACCAATCATACATAAAAGAATTCAGAGAAGATTCAAATATTGTTCATAGATAAACTTGATCATAAACCCACAATTCATCGATCTCAACAAACACACCGCAAAAGAAGATTACATCGAATAGATCTCCACAAGAGAGGGGGAGAACTTTGTATTGATATCCAAAAAGAGAGAAGAAGCCATCTAGCTAATAACTATGGACCCGAAGGTCTGAGGTAAACTACTCACACTTCATCGGAGAGGCTATTGTGTTGATGTAGAAGCCCTCCGTGATCGATGCCCCCTCCGGCGGAGGTCCGGAACAGGCCCCAAGATGGGATCTCGTGGATACAGACAGTTACGGTGGTGGAATTAGGGTTTTGGCTCCGTATTTGATCGTTTGGGGGTATGTAGGTATATATAGGAGGAAGAAGTACATCGGTGGAGCAACAGGGGGGCCATGAGGGTGGAGGGCACGCCTGGGGGGTAGGCGCGCCCCCCTACCTCGTGGCTTCCCTGTTGGTTCCTTGACGTAGGGTCCAAGTCTCCTGGATCTTGTTCGTTTCAAAAATCACGTTCCCGAAGATTTCATTCCGTTTGGACTCCGTTTGATATTCCTTTTCTTCGAAACCCTAAAATAGGCAAAAAAACAGCAATTCTGGGCTGGGCCTCCGGTTAATAGGTTAGTCCCAAAAATAATATAAAAGTGGATAATAAAGCCCAATAATGTCCAAAACAGAAGATAATATAGCATGGAGCAATCAAAAATTATAGATACGTTGGAGACGTATCACTAAGTGAGGGCGTTAACGCTGCATAGTCTGATTGCCTGGTTCGTTGCGCTAAACAACTCCTTCAAGGATCATATAATTGGATCAAGATTGTTTAGATTCCATCCCGAACACCTCCGTAATACCTATGTGGGGGAAGAAGCCGACGACTGGAAACCCCTCAGATTTCACATAACACGGCCGCATAGGAGGAAAAATTTAAAAACATGACAAGCATTATATTGCAAACCCACTTTGTTCTATCATACAAGGTAGAAGGAACTTGAATACATTCATTCAAAGATAGTGTCATGCGCACACTGTGTTGCTACAATGCAAGACCCCTCTAGGACATCTGCAAAATAGAGCTCGGGTGTGCGGTGCTCCTTGACCTCCGGCGGCCCCTTGGTCAGCTCGACGGCGTCCATCTTCGCCCACCACATCTTGCAGCGGGCGAAGGCCATGCGTGCACCTTCAATGCAGGCCGATCGCTTGACGACATCCAGCCGAGGACAGGCGTTCACCAGCCACTTCATGAGCCCGAAGTAGCTGATGGGCATAGCTTCGGCTGGCCATAGCCGGATTATCAAATCCTTCATGGCTAGCTCGGCCACCTTATGCAGCTCCACGAGCTGTTTCAGCTGATTGGTGAAGGGCACGGGATGCTCTCGCGCAAGATACTGCGACTAGAACAATTTCTCCGTGGAGCTCCCTTCTTTGGGTCGAAAGAACTCTGCGGCGTTGGACACACTGCTATAACGCCCTCGATGCGGCTATATCTCCTACGTGTCGAGGCACGACTTAGAGGCATAACCGCATTGAAAGCAATGTCGCAAGTTAGGCAATCTTCACAACATCCCATGTAATATATAGATAATAAAAGGGAGATACATAGTTGGCTTACACTCGCCACGTCAATCAAAGTACATAAATAGCATTACATCAACCAAACACTCATGGCCCGACTACGGCGCCAAAATAAAAGAACAACCCAACATGCGACACGGTCCCGATCGCCCCAACTGGGCACCACTACTGATCATCAGGGAAAGACACATAGTAACGGCATGAGTCCTCGTCGAACTCCCACTTGAGCTCAAGCGCGTCATCTGGAACGGAGTCATCAGGCCCTGCATCTGGTTTGGAAGTAATCTGTGAGCCACAGGGACTCAGCAATCTTGCACCCTCGCGATCAAGACTATTTAAGCTTATAGGTAAGGCAAGGTACAATATGTGGAGCTGCAGCAAGCGACTAGCATATATGGTGGCTAACCTGTTCACAAAAGAGAGCGAGAAGAGAAAGCGAAGCGCGAATGAATAGCTAGAGAACAACCTGCGGCAAGCATTACTCCAACACCGTGTTCGCTTCCCGGACTCCGCCGAGAAGAGACCATCATGGTAACTCACACAGTTGATTCATTTTAATTAAGTTAAGGTTCAAGTTATCTACAACCGGACATTAACAAATTCCCATCTGCCCATAACCGCGGGCATGGCTTTCGAAAGTTCAAATCCCTGCAGGGGAGTCCCAACTTAGCCCATGACAAGCTCTCATGGTCAACGAAGGAATAGACCTCCTCCCGAGACGTTCCGATCAGACTCGGTATCCCGATTCTACAAGACACTTCGACAGGTTAAAACAAATCCAGCAACACCGCCCGAATGTGCCGACAAATCCCGATAGGAGCTGCACATATCTCGTTCTCAGGGCACACTCAGATGAGCGCTCCATTCAACTAAAACCAAACCTCGAGTTTCCCCGAGGGGGCGCTGCACAGGACTCTAGTTTGGACCAACACTCGGAGGAGCACTGGCCCGGGGGGGTTTAAATAAGATGACCCTCAGGCTCCGGAAACCCAAGGGAAAAAGAGGCTAGGTGGCAAATGGTAAAACCAAGGTTGGGCATTGCTGGAAAAGCTTTAATCAAGGCGAACTATCAAGGGGATCCCATTATCACCCAACCGCGTAAGGAACGCAAAATCCGGGAACATAACACTGATATGACAGAAACTAGGGCGGCAAGAGTGGAACAAAACACTAGGCGAGAGGCCGAGCCTTCCACCCTTTACCAAGTATATAGATGCATTAAGATAACAAGATAATATAATGGTATCCCAACAAGAAAATAATGTTCCAACAAGGAACGGTCTCCAATCTTCACCTGCAACTAGCAACGCTATAAGAGGGGCTTAGCAAAGCGGTAACATAGCCAATCAACGGTTTGCTAGGACATGGTGGGTTAGAGTTTTGACATGGAAATTTGGGAGGCATGATAAGCAAGTGGTAGGCATCGTAGCATAGGCATAGCAAAAGATCAAGCATCTAGCAAAGCAAAGATAGAAGTGATTTCGAGGGTATGATCATCTTGCCTGCAAAGTTGTCAGAGTTGACTGGATCCTCGAAAGTAAACTCAACGGGCTCCTCGTTAGCGAACTCGTCTCCCGACTCTACCCAAACAAGACAAACAAGCAACAAGGACACAATCACCCACGTGCAAAGCTCAAACAATATGATGCAAACATGGTATGCTATGCGGGATGCGATATGTGATGCATATGCAAGATTTGACAAGGAATGAAATAACCTGGCCTCAACATGGAAATCCAAGTGTGCCAATGGAAAGGTGAGATGAAATCGCTTAAAAACGATATAAAGAACACCGGAATCGGAGTCACGGTTTGGAAATGGCAAGCAATTCAAATATGACACCGGTCTGCGATATACGGCAAGTAGCCATCTAAATGCAACAAGATGAACATGCTACAGCACTCAAACATGGCATCAAAATACATGGCAAGGATCCATTCATGATGCTTAACAAAAGATGAACACTGAGCTACGGCCAATTCATCCATTAACAGGTTCAAACAAGCATGGCAAAAATGCATTTGGTAAACAGATTTCAGACTTAGTGAAATTAACACTTGTCTGGAATTTCAGATCGGGTAGCACACTTTGGAGCATGAAAACTATATGCTACAGGACCTGAACATGGCAAAGTAAAGCATGGAATGGAGATACTCAAAGATATTAACAAAAGTCCCTTAGTGGCCTTGAGCCAAAAGGAATCAGAAAATACATTTGCAAGCATGTGAACATGGCAAAAACATAATCAGATCACAGACTTAGTGAAAAACTGGAGCATGCAAATCAGATACCAAGTAGGCTTGTTTACGAGCTCGATGCACTCACTACAGAGCAAGTCATGACAAACTAAGCATACACCCATCAAGAATGCACATTATACAAGCTAGACATGGCAAGAACAATAGCATAGCATGCACGGATCAACTACAACATCCTCGGCAAAATCGCTAACAAGTAGACAATCTGCCCAGATTCACGAAATAGCAAAAGTAGAGCTCGATTGACTCAAGCTAGGGTGCTCCATAATTGCAAACAAAGACATGGATGGACAGAGCACTACAAGATTAACAAAACATCCTTACTAATCATTATCAAAAGAGGCACGGATCACTAGGAAACAACATGACCATATGGCATATGGAGATAAACAGATCAAGGACTTAGTGGAATTGCTAAGTCCCTGAAATCAGCATTACCGAATGCACCACTTTGGAAGCTTGTGCTAGTCACCACACACATCACAAAAATACGTGGGTTGCACCTCTGGAAAGATGGCAAAACATATAACAAAACTCATGTAGAGCTCAGGGGCATATCATGCACACAATAATCATGGCAAAATGACAAATATCTAATTGGAGCAGGAGATCTGATGATTATCTCAAATAGCACTCTTCCAACAGCATTTCGGCCATCAAGATGAACTCAAATGAAAATGATGCAATGAGATGAAATGATGTACTCTCTGAGACAAACATTTTGATATGCTATCTGACCAAAACGAAGCTACGGATGCAAAGTTACGACACGACAAACATAGCAAAACAGTTAGGGTTTCGGGGCAAAAGTCAACTGAGATGTTTAGATCTGAGATTTGCACGCTTCCCGAGGATCGTCCTCGAGCTCGCCGGAGACAAAGTTGGCCGCCGGAGTGGCCGGAGTCGGACTTGCCAGGGCGGAGGATGTGCGGCGGACGACGAGGGGGCGGCGGAGTGAGGCGGAGCCGGCCGGTGGCGGCGGACGGCGGTGCGGTGGTGGCGCCGGGCGGCGGTGTCTCGCCGGAGCGGCGAGGCTGGCGATGGCGGGCGGCGGCGCCGGGCACCGGGCGCGGGGAAGGAGAAGGGCGCGGGGTGGCACCTGATATGGCCCGCGGGAGGCGGCGGCTTGGGCCGGGGGGGCCCCGCCTGGGCCCGGGCGGGCCGACGGCGCTGTGGTCTCCCCGGGACAGGTGGCGGCACCGGGTTGGTCGGCGGAGGCGGCGGACGTGTCCGATGCGCGAGAGGTGGGTGGATCAAGGGTTTCGGGGGGAGGAGAAGGAGAATTTCGGAGGGGTCTTTAAATAGGCATAGAGGGAGCTAGGAGAGTCCAAATGAGGTGCGGTTTTTGGCCACGGGATCGTGATCGAACGCTCTAGATGATGGAGAGGGTTTTGGTGGGTTTTGGGCCAAATTGGAGGGGTGTTGGGCTGCATCACACACGAGGCCTTTTCGGTCCCTCGGTTAACCATTGGAGCATCAAACGAAGTCCAAATGGTACGAAACTTGATAGGAGGTCTACCGGTAGTAAACCAAGGCCGCTTGGCAAGTCTCGGTCCAATCCGGAAATGTTTAATCCCCACACACGAAAGAAAGGTAGAAATGACCACCGGAGGAGAACGGAGCGCCGGAATGCAAAACGGACAACGGGGAAAAAGCTCGAATGCATGAGACGAACACGTATGCAAATGCAATGCACGTGATGACATGATATGAGATGCATGACAACGACAACAACACACGGAGACAAAAAACCCGAACCCGAGAAAATAAAATAACTTAACGCCAGAAACGGCAAGAGTTGGATTACATATTAGGTAAATCATATCCGGGGTGTTACAACAATCCACCACTACGAAAGGATCTCGTCCCGAGATCTAGGACTGGAAGAACGCCGGGTACTCAGAACGGAGGTGATCCTCGCGTTCCCAGGTAGCTTCACGGTTGGAATGGTGTGACCATTTGACTTTGAGGAATTTGATTGACTTGTTGCGAGTCTTGCGTTCAGTCTCTTCAAGAATAGCAACGGGGTGCTCACGATAAGAGAGATCTTCTTGGAGCTCAATGTCTTCTAAGTTGACGGTGCGGTCAGGAGTCTTGAAGCACTTTCGGAGCTGAGAGACATGGAACACGTCATGCACATTTGCAAAGTTTGAAGGAAGCTCGAGTTGATAGGCGAGATCGCCTCTCTTGCTGACAATCTTGAAAGGTCCCACGTACCTAGGGGCAAGATTCCCTTTGATACCGAAGCGACGAGTACCTTTCATAGGAGAGACGCGGAGGTAAACATGATCTCCGATCTCGAAAGCCAAATCACGGTGCTTACTATCATAGTGGCTCTTCTGGCGGGATTGGGCTGCTTTGAGGTTATCTCGAATGACTTTGCACATTTCCTCTGCCTCTGTGATTAAGTCATTACCGAGAAGCTGACGTTCACCGGTTTCAGACCAGTTGAGAGGGGTACGGCACTTCCTGCCATACAGAATTTCAAATGGGGCCTTGCCCGAACTTGCTTGAAAACTGTTGTTGTAGGAGAATTCAGCATATGGAAGACAATCCTCCCATTTCATGCCGAAGGATATCACACAAGCCCTGAGCATATCTTCAAGAATCTGATTGACACAATCGACTTGACAGCTAGTTTGAGGATAGAAAGCTGTGCTGAAGCGGATGTTGGTGCCCATGGCCTTCTGAAAAGAATCCCAAAACTTGGAGGTAAAGATGCTGCCACGGTCTGAAGAGATCACTTGTGGAATACCGTGCAAAGAGACAATTCGAGAGGTATACAGCTCCGCCAATTGAGCTGCAGTGATAGACTCTTTGATAGGCAGAAAGTGAGCCACTTTAGTGAGTTTGTCGATGACAACGAATATAGCATCATTGCCACGTTTGGACTTTGGAAACCCAGTCACGAAGTCCATCTCAATGTGGTCAAACTTCCATTCTGGAATGGCAAGAGGTTGGAGGAGACCCGCTGGCCTTTGGTGTTCTGCCTTCACTCTTCTGCAGACATCACACTCATTCACGAACTGAGCGATCTCGCGCTTCATTCGAGTCCACCAATAAGCCTGCTTGAGGTCCTGATACATCTTCGTGCTCCCAGGGTGGATGGAGAGGAGAGAATTGTGAGCCTCGTTCATGATCACTTTACGAAGGTCACCTTTGGGCACGACAATACGATCCTCGAAGAAGAGAGTATCCTTGTCATCAAGGCGGTAGCACTTGTACTTGGGTTGACTCTTGGCAATCTCAATCTTCACCTTTTTCACCATAGCATCAAGAAGTTGAGCTTGGCGAATCTGGTCTTCCAAGGTAGGAGAGACTTGAAGGTTGGCGAGGAAACCTTGAGGAACAACTTGCAGATTAAGTTTGCGGAAAGCTTCACAAAGCTCGGGTTGATAAGGCTTGAGAATTAGACTGTTGCAATAAGCCTTCCTGCTCAATGCGTCAGCAATCACATTGTCCTTGCTTGGAGTATACTCGATACTCGGATTATACTCTTGAATCATTTCGACCCATCGAGTTTGCCTGAGGTTGAGATTTGGCTGAGTGAAGATGTACTTGAGACTCTTGTGGTCAGTGAAGATGTCCACTTTTCTTCCCAATAATAGATGTCTCCAAGTCAAAAGAGCATGCACAACTGCCGCCAACTCAAGGTCATGAGTGGGGTAGTTCTTCTCGTTGGGCTTCAACTGGCGAGAGGTATAAGCCACAACTTTCTTCTCTTGCATCAACACTGCGCCAAGACCTTGGAGAGAGGCATCGCAAAAGACCTCGTACGGCTTGGATTCATCAGGAGGAGTCAGAACTGGAGTAGTGACCAATTTCTCTTTCAAAGTGTTGAAAGCAATGTCACACTCCGGAGACCAAACGTACTTGACGTGTTTCTGGAGAAGATTTGAGAGAGGCTTTGCGATCTTAGAAATGTTTTCAACGAATCTTCGAGAGTAGCTTGCGAGACCGAGGAAGCTACGGAGTTGCTTCACGTTCTGAGGTGGTTCCCAATTCACAATTGCAGACACCTTCTCAGGATTCACCGCAATGCCCTTGGCAGAGATGATATGCCCAAGATAAAGAACCTCACCGAGCCAAAATTCGCACTTGGAGAACTCGGCGTAGAACTGGTGTTCCCTGAGCTTATTGAGTACCAAACGCAAGTGCTTGGCATGATCTTCCTTGTTCTTCGAGAAGACCAGAATGTCGTCGAGATAGACCAAAACGAAGTCATTGGTGTAGGCGTTGAAGATGAAGTTCATCATGCGAGAGAAAGTCGGAGGAGCGTTGACGAGGCCAAAAGACATGACAGTGTATTCATATGAACCAAAGCTTGTCCTGAAAGCCGTCTTGGGAATATCTTGCTCACGGATTCGAATCTGATGATAACCCATACGGAGATCAAGCTTGGAGAATACTTGGGCGCCTTTGAGTTGTTCGAACAGCTCATTGATGTTGGGAAGTGGGTATTTGTTCTTGATGGTCTTCTTGTTCAATGGAAGGTAATCAACACAAAGTCGGTCCGTTCCATCCTTCTTCTTCACAAAAAGAACACCACAACCCCACGGAGAAGAACTAGGTCGTATGAGACCCATTCTCTCTTGAATATCGAGTTGCTTCTTCAGCTCCTTCAACTCTTCAGGTCCGAGCTTGTAAGGACGCTTGCACACTGGTTCCGTACCAGGCTCAAGATCGATGATGAATTCAACTGGCCGGTGCGGGGGCATTCCTGGAAGCTCTTCTGGAAAGATGTCTTGATATTCGCAAACGACTGGAATTTGCGAGATAGCATCCAGTTCACCCTTCTCATTGAGAGAGAACAGACGGATGGTATCATCACGAGCGGCAAAGACAATTACATCCTCAGACGAATGAGTCAATTGAATCTGCTTGGCTGCACAATCAAGGTGCGCCTTGTGCTTAGAAAGCCAATCCATTCCGAGAATAAGATCAATATCCGAGTCGCCCAGAACAATAGGAGAAGCTAGAAACTTGTAGTCGCCCAACGTGATAGTAATATCCGGAACGCAGATATTAGCTGTCATTTGCTTGCCCGGTGACACAATTTGCAAGGAACTTTGCAGATACTGATAATCGCACTCATACTTTGATGCAAAAGGTTTGGAAATGAAACAATGCGATGCACCAGTGTCAAAAAGAACTTTTGCAGGGATATCGTTAGCAGGAAGGTTACCCATGATGACATCTGACGAGTCCTCTGCCTGAGCTGCATTCAGCATGTTGACCTTGGCGTGCTTGGGGTTATGCTTGACCACAGCTGTACTTGCTGATCTCACAGGAGAAGGAGGAGGGAGGCGCCTCTGATCGAAGCATTTGTTGGCATAGTGACCCTTCTGTTGGCACTTGTTGCACGTGACCTCTAAAAGCGGACGGTGGTACGGAGAACTCGATCTTGGAGCTTGAGACGAAGTCTTGTTCTGAAAGCCAGGGTTGGGTGGGTGGGAAGATCCACTGCCACCTTTGCTCTTCTACTGATACGGCTGACGGAATGGAGGAGGAGGAAGCCAATACTTCTGCTGCTTGGCCACTTGAATAGAGGAAGAAGGAGTAGCATCTCTGACTCACTTCTTGGAAGCATCACACCTCAGTTGAGCAGCCTCTTGCTTCAATGCCATGTTGTAGAACTCATCGTACCTCAAGGGCTCAAAGAGAACAAGAGCTAGCTGGATTTCTTCTCCGAGACCACCCCTGAACTGGTATATCATGCTCTTCTCATCAGGGACGTCCTGCTCAGCAAAGCGGGCGAGCTTTTGAAACAACTTGTTGTAGTCATAGACAGACAAAGAGCCTTGCTTCAGGTTGCGGAATTCCTCATGCTTGCTTTCAACCACGCTCTGAGGAATATGATGAGCTTTGAAATCTTGACGGAATTCATCCCAAGTAATCACACGGCCTCCTCTTGAATCCTTGTACTACTGGAACCGTTCTGCAGCTTGGTCTTTGAGTTGGAAGGAAGCGAACTTGACAAAGTCCTCAGGCCTGACGTTACTGCACCCGAAATGCTTGCACAGATCCACGAGCCAATCGTCAACATCAGTTGCCTCAACACAATTGCTGAAAGTCTTTGGCCCATTAGCAAGGAAATGGTTGAGTGTAGCAAAGTGATTCTGATTGTTGCCTTGGTTGCCTTGGTTCGCTTGATTGCGCTCTTGAAGAATTTGCGTGATCAACTGCGTGTTTGCATTGGTTGCGGCCATCACAGCTAGCCATGCCTCCGGAGGAGGTGGAGGTGGTGGCGGATCCTGATTCTGATTTTGATTGCTGCTCTTAGCGGGAGCCATCCTGAAGAGGGTGACAACCGTTTAGCACATTGATAGATAAAATGAAGCTGAATCAAGCGGGTTGAAATTGCAACATAAGGTCTTCACATCCGAACATAAGAACGAATGCACTCCACTTGAAATGGTCACATATCCATCAATTGAGAAGCCACTTAGAATTTAGGTAGAGGAATAAATCAACAAGGTACAGATCAAGAATGAATACTCGGTAAGAAATCCCAATCTCAAACCAAATATTCGTGGAAGAAGTACTAGAGCTACAAGAATTCCCACCTATGAAACTCCCGAACCTTTCCGGTTACGCAATCAGGTGTTGGGGATACAGGGGAAGCATAATATCTCACCCAAATCTAGCAAATCCTACATCCAGCTGTATCCATCCTTCAACACATAACCGAGAAAACTTCGGAAACCATCTACCTCAACCTTCGAAAAGCATCCGTTATACAAGTTATGGCAATACTCGCGAACTCCCGCCCCAGTACTGGGTGGCGTCGAGGTTATCTCACCAACGAACTGCAAAAGAGATTTTTGATGACGGCGTACTAATCTCAGGTATTCCAGAACTGCAACGATAAAATTGTGACGACAACACCTCAGAGCTCAACTCCCCGGGACACTGCCACAACCCCTAAAGACAGGAGGCACCAAGAACAATGTTCTCGTCACAAAACCATCGGAACGATTCCAAGATACCTGCGTGATCCTAAAAAAAATTAGTGAAATTTGAGAAGAGAAGAGTCAAAACTCTACATCAGGATGCCTTACCAGAGCGATGAGGAGACTGGGGAGAAAAAAGAATTCCTAAACTCTCCGATATATAATTCCTAAATGACTCAAAAACATTTTTCTAGACTCAACAACGGATGCTAAAAACGATCAATCAGTGGGGGCTCCTAAGGTCGAGGAAGGCTCTGATTACCAACTTATAATGCCCTCGATGCGGCTATATCTCCTACGTGTCGAGGCACGACTTAGAGGCATAACCGCATTGAAAGCAATGTCGCAAGTTAGGCAATCTTCACAACATCCCATGTAATATATAGATAATAAAAGGGGAGATACATAGTTGGCTTACACTCGCCACGTCAATCAAAGTACATAAATAGCATTACATCAACCAAACACTCATGGCCCGACTACGGCGCCAAAATAAAAGAACAACCCAACATGCGACACGGTCCCGATCGCCCCAACTGGGCACACTACTGATCATCAGGGAAAGACACATAGTAACGGCGTGAGTCCTCGTCGAACTCCCACTTGAGCTCAAGCGCGTCATCTGGAATAGAGTCATCAGGCCCTGCATCTGGTTTGGAAGTAATCTGTGAGCCACAAGGACTCAGCAATCTCGCACCCTCGCGATCAAGACTATTTAAGCTTATAGGTAAGGCAAGGTACAATATGTGGAGCTGCAGCAAGCGACTAGCATATATGGTGGCTAACCTGTTCGCAAAAGAGAGCGAGAAGAGAAAGCGAAGCACGAACGAATAGCTAGAGAACAACCTGCGGCAAGCATTACTCCAACACCGTGTTCGCTTACCGGACACTGCCGAGAAGAGACCATCATGGTAACTCACACAGTTGATTCATTTTAATTAAGTTAAGGTTCAAGTTATCTACAACCGGACATTAACAAATTCCCATCTGCCCATAACCGCGGGCACGGCTTTCGAAAGTTCAAATCCCTGCAGGGGAGTCCCAACTTAGCCCATGACAAGCTCTCATGGTCAACGAAGGAATAGACCTCCTCCCGAGACGTTCCGATCAGACTCGGTATCCCGGTTCTACAAGACACTTCGACAGGTTAAAACAAATCCAGCAACACCGCCCGAATGTGCCGACAAATCCCGATAGGAGCTGCACATATCTCATTCTCAGGGCACACTCAGATGAGCGCTCCATACAACTAAAACCAAACCTCGAGTTTCCCCGAGGGGGCGCTGCACACGACTCTAGTTTGGGCCAACACTCAGAGGAGCACTGGCCCGGGGGGGAGGGGGTTTAAATAAGATGACCCTCGGGCTCCGGAAACCCAAGGGAAAAAGAGGCTAGGTGGCAAATGGTAACACCAAGGTTGGGCATTGCTGGAAAAGTTTTAATCAAGGCGAACTATCAAGGGGTTCCCATTATCACCCAACCGCGTAAGGAACGCAAAATCCGGGAACATAACACCGATATGACGGAAACTAGGGCGGCAAGAGTGGAACAAAACACTAGGCGAGAGGCCAAGACTTCCACCCTTTACCAAGTATATAGATGCATTAAGATAACAAGATAATATAATGATATCCCAACAATAAAATAATGTTCCAACAAGGAACGGTCTCCAATCTTCACCTGCAACTAGCAACGCTATAAGAGGGGCTTAGCAAAGCGGTAACATAGTCAATCAACGGTTTGCTAGGGCATGGTGGGTTAGAGGTTTGACATGGAAATTTGGGAGGCATGATAAGCAAGTGGTAGGCATCGTAGCATAGGCATAGCAAAAGAGCGAGCATATAGCAAAGCAAAGATAGAAGTGATTTCGAGGGTATGATCATCTTGCCTACAAAGTTGTCAGAGTTGACTGGATCCTCGAAAGCAAACTCAACGGGCTCCTCGTTAGCGAACTCATCTCCCGGCTCTACCCAAACAAGACAAACAAGCAACAAGGACACAATCACCCACGTGCAAAGCTCAAACAATATGATGCAAACATGGTATGCTATGCAAGATGCGATATGTGATGCATATGCAAGATTTGACAAGGAATGAAAGAACCTAGCCTCAACTTGGAAATCCAAGTGTTCCACTGTAAAGGTGAGATGAAATCGCTTGAAAACGATATAAAGAACGCCGGAATCGGAGTCACGGTTTGCAAATGGCAAGCAATTCAAACATGACACCGGTCTGCGATATACAGCAAGTAGCCATCTAAATGCAACAAGATGAACATGCTACAACACTCAAACATGGCATCAAAATACATGGCAGGGATCCATTCATGATGCTTAACAAAAGATGAACACTGAGCTACGGCCAATTCATCCATTAACAGGTTCAAACAAGCATGGAAAAAATGCATTTGGTAAACAGATTTCAGACTTAGTGAAATTAACACTTGTCTGGAATTTCAGATCGGGTAGCACACTTTGGAGCATGAAAACTATATTCTACAGGACCTGAACATGGCAAAGTAAAGCATGGCATGGAGCTACTCAAAGAGCTTAACAAAAGTTCCTTAGTGACCTTGAGCCAAAAGGGATCAAAAAATACATTTGCAAGCATCTGAACATGGCAAAAACATAATGAGATCATAGACTTGGTGAAAAACTGGAGCATACAAATCACATACCAAGTAGGCATGTTTACGAGCTCGATGCACTCACTACAGAGCAAGTCATGACAAACTAAGCATACACCCATCAAGAATACACATTATACAAGCTAGACATGGCAAGAACAATAGCATAGCATGCACGGATCAACTACAACATCCTCGGCAAAATCGCTAACAAGTAGACAATCTGCCCAGATTCACGAAATAGCAAAAGTAGAGCTCGATTGACTCAAGCTAGGGTGCTCCATAATTGCAAACAAAGACATGGATGGATAGAGCACTACAAGATTAACAAAACATCCTTACTAATCATTCTCAAAAGAGGCACGGATCACTAGGAAACAACATGAACATATGGCATATGGAGATAAACAGATCAAGGACTTGGTGGAATTGGTAAGTCCCTGAAATCAGCATTAACGAATGCACCACTTTGCAAGCTTGTGCTAGTCACCACACACATCACAAAAATACGTGGGTTGCACCTCTGGAAAGATGGAAAAACATATAACAAAACTCATGTAGAGCTCAGGGGCATATCATGCACACAATAATCATGGCAAAATGACAAATATCTAATTGGAGCAGGAGATCTGATGATTATCTTAAATAGCACTCTTCCAACAGCATTTTGGGCATCAAGATGAACTAAAATGAAAATGATGCAATGAGATGAAATGATGTACTCTCTGAGACGAACATTTTGATATGCTATATGACCAAAACGAAGCTACGGATGCAAAGTTACGACACGAAAACATAGCAAAACAGTTAGGGTTTCGGGGCAAAAGTCAACCGAGATGTTTAGATCTGAGATTTGCACGCTTCCCGAGGATCGTCCTCGAGCTCGCCGGAGACGAAGTTGGCCGCCGGAGTGGCCGGAGTCGTACTTGCCAGGGCGGAGGATGTGCGGCGGACGACGAGGGGGCAGCGGAGTGAGGCGGAGCCGGCCGGTGGCGGCGGGACGGCGGTGCGGTGGTGGCGCCGGGCGGCGGTGTCTCGTCGGAGCGGCGAGGCTGGCGATGGCGGGCGGCGGCACCGGGCACCGGGCGCGGGGAAGGAGAAGGGCGCGGGGCGGCACCGGATCTGGCCCGCGGGAGGCGGCGGCTTGGGCCGGGGGGGCCCCGCCTGGGCCCGGGCGGGCCGGCGGCGATGTGGTCTCCCCGAGACAGGTGGCGGCACCGGGTTGGTCGGCGGAGGCGGCGGACGTGTCCGGTTGCGGCCGGACGTGTCCGATGCGCGCGAGGTGGGTGGATCTAGGGTTTCGGGGGGAGGAGAAGGAGAATTTCGGAGGGGTCTTTAAATATAGGCATAGAGGGAGCTAGGAGAGTCCAAATGAGGTGCGGTTTGCGGCCACGCGATCGTGATCGAACGCTCTAGATGATGGAGAGGGTTTTGGTGGCTTTTGGGCCAAATTTTAAGGGTGTTGGGCTGCCACACACATGAGGCCTTTTCGGTCCCTCGGTTAACCGTTGGAGCATCAAACGAAGTCCAAATGGTACGAAACTTGACAGGCGGTCTACCGGTAGTAAACCAAGGCCGCTTGGCAAGTCTCGGTCCAATCCGGAAATGTTTAATCCCCACACACGAAAGGAAGGTAGAAATGACCACCGGAGGAGAACGGAGCACCGGAATGCAAAACGGACAACGGGGAAAATGCTCGGATGCATGAGACGAACACGTATGCGAATGCAATGCACAAGATGACATGATTGAGATGCATGACAACGACAACAACACACGGAGACAAAACCCGAACCCGAGAAAATAAAATAACTTAAAGCCGGAAACGGCAAGAGTTGGATTACATATTGGGTAAATCATATCCGGGGTGTTACAACACTCCACCACTACGAAAGGATCTCGTCCTGAGATCTAGGACTGGAAGGAAGAACACCGGGTACTCAGAACGGAGGTGATCCTCGCGTTCCCAGGTAGCTTCACGGTTGGAATGGTGTGACCATTTGACTTTGAGGAATTTGATTGACTTGTTGCGAGTCTTGCGTTCAGTCTCTTCAAGAATAGCAACGGGGTGCTCACGATAAGAGAGATCTTCTTGGAGCTCAATGTCTTCTAAGTTGACGGTGCGGTCAGGAGTCTTGAAGCACTTTCGGAGCTGAGAGACATGGAACACGTCATGCACATTTGCAAAGTTTGAAGGAAGCTCGAGTTGATAGGCGAGATCGCCTCTCTTGCTGACAATCTTGAAAGGTCCCACGTATCTAGGGGCAAGATTCCCTTTGATACCGAAGCGACGAGTACCTTTCATAGGAGAGACGCGGAGGTAAACATGATCTCCGATCTCGAAAGCCAAATCACGGTGCTTACTCTCATAGTAGCTCTTCTGGCGGGATTGGGCTGCTTTGAGGTTATCTCGAATGACTTTGCACATTTCCTCTGCCTCTGTGATTAAGTCATTACCGAGAAGCTGACGTTCACCGGTATCAGACCAGTTGAGAGGGGTACAGCACTTCCTGCCATACAGAATTTCAAATGGGGCCTTGCCCGAACTTGCTTGAAAACTGTTGTTGTAGGAGAATTCAGCATATGGAAGACAATCCTCCCATTTCATGCCGAAGGATATCACACAAGCCCTGAGCATATCTTCAAGAATCTGATTGACACAATCGACTTGACAGCTAGTTTGAGGATAGAAAGCTGTGCTGAAGCGGATGTTGGTGCCCATGGCCTTCTGAAAAGAATCCCAAAACTTGGAGGTAAAGATGCTGCCACGGTCTGAAGAGATCACTTGTGGAATACCGTGCAAAGAGACAATTCGAGAGGTATACAGCTCCGCCAATTGAGCTGCAGTGATAGACTCTTTGATAGGCAGAAAGTGAGCCACTTTAGTGAGTTTGTCGATGACAACGAATATAGCATCATTGCCACGTTTGGACTTTGGAAACCCAGTCACGAAGTCCATCTCAATGTGGTCAAACTTCCATTCTGGAATGGCAAGAGGTTGGAGGAGACCCGCTGGCCTTTGGTGTTCTGCCTTCACTCTTCTGCAGACATCACACTCATTCACGAACTGAGCGATCTCGCGCTTCATTCGAGTCCACCAATAAGCCTGCTTGAGGTCCTGATACATCTTCGTGCTCCCAGGGTGGATGGAGAGGAGAGAATTGTGAGCCTCGTTCATGATCACTTTACGAAGGTCACCTTTGGGCACGACAATACGATCCTCGAAGAAGAGAGTATCCTTGTCATCAAGGCGGTAGCACTTGTACTTGGGTTGACTCTTGGCAATCTCAATCTTCACCTTTTTCACCATAGCATCAAGAAGTTGAGCTTGGCGAATCTGGTCTTCCAAGGTAGGAGAGACTTGAAGGTTGGCGAGGAAACCTTGAGGAACAACTTGCAGATTAAGTTTGCGGAAAGCTTCACAAAGCTCGGGTTGATAAGGCTTGAGAATTAGACTGTTGCAATAAGCCTTCCTGCTCAATGCGTCAGCAATCACATTGGCCTTGCTTGGAGTATACTCGATACTCGGATTATACTCTTGAATCATTTCGACCCATCGAGTTTGCCTGAGGTTGAGATTTGGCTGAGTGAAGATGTACTTGAGACTCTTGTGGTCAGTGAAGATGTCCACTTTTCTTCCCAATAATAGATGTCTCCAAGTCAAAAGAGCATGCACAACTGCCGCCAACTCAAGGTCATGAGTGGGGTAGTTCTTCTCGTTGGGCTTCAACTGGCGAGAGGTATAAGCCACAACTTTCTTCTCTTGCATCAACACTGCGCCAAGACCTTGGAGAGAGGCATCGCAAAAGACCTCGTACGGCTTGGATTCATCAGGAGGAGTCAGAACTGGAGTAGTGACCAATTTCTCTTTCAAAGTGTTGAAAGCAATGTCACACTCCGGAGACCAAACGTACTTGACGTGTTTCTGGAGAAGATTTGAGAGAGGCTTTGCGATCTTAGAAATGTTTTCAACGAATCTTCGAGAGTAGCTTGCGAGACCGAGGAAGCTACGGAGTTGCTTCACGTTCTGAGGTGGTTCCCAATTCACAATTGCAGACACCTTCTCAGGATTCACCGCAATGCCCTTGGCAGAGATGATATGCCCAAGATAAAGAACCTCACCGAGCCAAAATTCGCACTTGGAGAACTCGGCGTAGAACTGGTGTTCCCTGAGCTTATTGAGTACCAAACGCAAGTGCTTGGCATGATCTTCCTTATTCTTCGAGAAGACCAGAATGTCGTCGAGATAGACCAAAACGAAGTCATTGGTGTAGGCGTTGAAGATGAAGTTCATCATGCGAGAGAAAGTCGGAGGAGCGTTGACGAGGCCAAAAGACATGACAGTGTATTCATATGAACCAAAGCTTGTCCTGAAAGCCGTCTTGGGAATATCTTGCTCACGGATTCGAATCTGATGATAACCCATACGGAGATCAAGCTTGGAGAATACTTGGGCGCCTTTGAGTTGTTCGAACAGCTCATTGATGTTGGGAAGTGGGTATTTGTTCTTGATGGTCTTCTTGTTCAATGGAAGGTAATCAACACAAAGTCGGTCCGTTCCATCCTTCTTCTTCACAAAAAGAACACCACAACCCCACGGAGAAGAACTAGGTCGTATGAGACCCATTCTCTCTTGAATATCGAGTTGCTTCTTCAGCTCCTTCAACTCTTCAGGTCCGAGCTTGTAAGGACGCTTGCACACTGGTTCCGTACCAGGCTCAAGATCGATGACGAATTCAACTGGCCGGTGCGGAGGCATTCCTGGAAGCTCTTCTGGAAAGATGTCTTGATATTCGCAAACGACTGGAATTTGCGAGATAGCATCCAGTTCACCCTTCTCATTGAGAGAGAACAGACGGATGGTATCATCACGAGCGGCAAAGACAATTACATCCTCAGACGAATGAGTCAATTGAATCTGCTTGGCTGCACAATCAAGGTGCGCCTTGTGCTTAGAAAGCCAATCCATTCCGAGAATAAGATCAATATCCGAGTCGCCCAGAACAATAGGAGAAGCTAGAAATTTGTAGTCGCCCAACGTGATAGTAATATCCGGAACGCAGATATTAGCTGTCATTTGCTTGCCCGGTGACACAATTTGCAAGGAACTTTGCAGATACTGATAATCGCACTCATACTTTGATGCAAAAGGTTTGGAAATGAAACAATGCGATGCACCAGTGTCAAAAAGAACTTTTGCAGGGATATCGTTAACAGGAAGGTTACCCATGATGACATCTGACGAGTCCTCTGCCTGAGCTGCATTCAGCATGTTGACCTTGGCGTGCTTGGGGTTATGCTTGACCACAGCTGTACTTGCTGATCTCACAGGAGGAGGAGGAGGGAGGCGCCTCTGATCGAAGCATTTGTTGGCATAGTGACCCTTCTGTTGGCACTTGTTGCACGTGACCTCTAAAAGCGGACGGTGGTACGGAGAACTCGATCTTGGAGCTTGAGACGAAGTCTTGTTCTGAAAGCCAGGGTTGGGTGGGTGGGAAGATCCACTGCCACCTTTGCTCTTCTACTGATACGGCTGACGGAATGGAGGAGGAGGAAGCCAATACTTCTGCTGCTTGGCCACTTGAATAGAGGAAGAAGGAGTAGCATCTCTGACTCGCTTCTTGGAAGCATCACACCTCAGTTGAGCAGCCTCTTGCTTCAATGCCATGTTGTAGAACTCATCGTACCTCAAGGGCTCAAAGAGAACAAGAGCTAGCTGGATTTCTTCTCTGAGACCACCCCTGAACTGGTATATCATGCTCTTCTCGTCAGGGACGTCCTGCTTAGCAAAGCGGGCGAGCTTCTGAAACAACTTGTTGTAGTCATAGACAGACAAAGAGCCTTGCTTCAGGTTGCGGAATTCCTCATGCTTGCTTTCAACCACGCTCTGAGGAATATGATGAGCTTTGAAATCTTGACGGAATTCATCCCAAGTAATCACACGGCCTCCTCTTGAATCCTTGTACTGCTGGAACCATTCTGCAGCTTGGTCTTTGAGTTGGAAGGAAGCGAACTTGACAAAGTCCTCAGGCCTGACGTTACTGCACCCGAAATGCTTGCACAGATCCACGAGCCAATCGTCAGCATCAGTTGCCTCAACACAATTGCTGAAAGTCTTTGGCCCGTTAGCAAGGAACTGGTTGAGTGTAGCAAAGTGATTCTGATTGTTGCCTTGGTTGCCTTGGTTCGCTTGATTGCGCTCTTGAAGAATTTGCATGATCAACTGCGTGTTTGCATTGGTTGCGGCCATCACAGCTAGCCATGCCTCCGGAGGAGGTGGAGGTGGTGGCGGATCCTGATTCTGATTTTGATTGCTGCTCTTAGCGGGAGCCATCCTGAAGAGGGTGACAACCGTTAGCACATTGATAGATAAAATGAAGCTGAATCAAGCGGGTTGAAATTGCAACATAAGGTCTTCACATCCGAACATAAGAACGAATGCATTCCACTTGAAATGGTCACATATCCATCAATTGAGAAGCCACTTAGAATTTAGGTAGAGGAATAAATCAACAAGGTACGGATCAAGAACGAATACTCGGTAAGAAATCCCAATCTCAAACCAAATATTCGTGGAAGAAGTACTAGAGCTACAAGAATTCCCACCTATGAAACTCCCGAACCTTTCCGGTTATGCAATCAGGTGTTGGGGATACAGGGGAAGCATAATATCTCACCCAAATCTAGCAAATCCTACATCCAGCTGTATCCATCCTTCAACACATAACCGAGAAAACTTCGGAAACCATCTACCTCAACCTTCGAAAAGCATCCGTTATACAAGTTATGGCAATACTCGCGAACTCCCGCCCCAGTACTGGGTGGCGTCGAGGTTATCTCACCAACGAACTGTAAAAGAGATTTTCGATGACGGCGTACTAATCTCAGGTATTCCAGAAATGCAACGATAAAATTGTGACAACAACACCTCAGAGCTCAACTCCCCGGGACACTGCCACAACCCCTAAAGACAGGAGGCACCAAGAACAATGTTCTCGTCACAAAACCATCGGAACGATTCCAAGATACCTGCGTGATCCTAACAAAAATTTAGTGAAATTTGAGAAGAGAAGAGTCAAAACTCTACATCAGGATGCCTTACCAGAGCGATGAGGAGACTGGGGAGAAAAAAG